>NC_087204.1:4491606-4501606 GCF_015104395.2 Macrobrachium nipponense
AGAACGAATGACCAAGATTTGACACCACCCTACGACTTCAGTTATGCAAGATAAAGAGGAGAGGCGGAAACGTTAGAGTTTAAAGAAGGAACAAGCCGTTTGATGTATAATGACTCAAGGGTAGTTAAGTAATCACTATGGCTCGTACCACCAATAATGGAGAAATGCTTTTTGTTGACTTCAATTTTACATATAGAGGCATGGTTCTTTATATTAGAAAATTCGGGTTTACTCAGTTTCTGGCCCGTTCTATAACTGTATCCCATATGGCTACAATATCTCAACTGCAGTAACCTGCGACAAGATCCAACATAAATACCGGGGCATCCCGGGCACTTGAATTTATAAATAATGTTGGACCTCATGAAGGCCTGCAGCTTGTCCTTGTAGTTAAAGAATACGCCAATCTTGAGTGGATTGATTGGAATTAATTGAATATTAAGGCATCCAAATTCATGTTCAATTATTTGTTTAATTTTGGTTGCAAAGTTGTTGTCCGAAATAAACGGGATTGTGGCAAATATATTTTTCTTTGGGACATTATAAGAGGGTGTTGGATCAGAGAAGTGCTGTGACAACAGCCTGTTAATTACTTTACAAAAACTTAACTACCCTTGAGTCATTATACATCAAACGGCTTGTTCCTTCTTTAAACTCTAACGTTTCCGCCTCTCCTCTTTATCTCGCATAACTGAAGTCGTAGGGTGGTGTCAAATCTTGGTCATTCGTTCTTCTCCTTCTCCTCTGAATGGTTTGGTGAGCACTGGGTCTTTTTTACTGTAACCTTTTTAAATAATGTTAATTTTAAAAGTTTTTAATAATAACTTTTTTTTTTCTTAATATTTTTTTTAATGTCTTTTTGTAAATTTTAATGATTTTTATGTTATATTTACAGATTGAAAATGCACATAGAACATGTGCGAAACGTTTCGTTTGAATAAACTATGGCCTTGTTGATGTGTTTTATGGACCCTGCTGTATGCCTTTTCATATCTTCACCTGGAATCCGTATATATATATATATATACACTGGTTGTGCTGGAGGCCTGGAAACGATTCGTGAAGAGGTTCTTATCCCGAGGATAATGGTGTCCTGTGGCCGATGAGTTTTTATTCTGCATAATCATAGAATTTATAGTGAATTAAAATCGGTACAACTAAGGACAGAAAGTTTATATACTGGAAATAGTATAAAGTATTTAAGATAGATTGGTTTACGTTAATGGCATTTGATAGCTACCTTCCGCTTATTGATTTAAGTTATCAACACGATACTTTTTTAAAGTTAAAACACAAGGTACCTTTGTAACTAACCTGCTCCCGTAGGGTTGTAGTGTCATCAGTGCACCTCACGGGGTGCACTCTAGGCATTACTAAAGGTGCTTGGCAGCACCCCCTCGGTCACTAGCTGCAACACCTTTCATTCCTTTTACTGTACCTCCATTCATATTATCTTTCTTCCATCTTGCTATCTACCCTCTCCTAACAATTATTTCATAGTGTAACTTGTTTGAGGTTCTTCTCCTGTCACTCCTTCCAGACTCACCTGCTCTCAATTTTCTTTTCAGCGCTGAATGACCTCATAGGTCTCAGTGTTTGGATTTTGGCATAGACTCTATATTCCATTCCATTCCTATAACTGACCTCCGAAGGATCCCTGTGAAAACGGAATACTCGTATTTGCTCTTCTTAATAATTTGTCCGTCTTTTTTTTTATTATTAATTTATCAAATCGTATTGTACTGGAAGGAGTAATTCATAAATCCTGTAGAAGCCTCTCATTTTATTAATGAAGGAAAACTGATGTATTTATTCCACTAAACATTTGCTTTTCTGGTCAACTTTGTTGATATTAACATTAATATAGTAATAATAATATTGATATTAATATTTTCAAGTGAGATTTGTTGGGAATAATAGTTATCAGAATGTACGTGTGATATTTATTGTTCTAAATTGATATACAGTTACATAAATGAAAATTCTTCGTAACTAATAAGTCTCTCTCTCTGCTTTTCTGATCAACATTATTAATAATATCAATGATATATTAATGATAATAATAATGATATTAATATTTACAAGTGAGATTTGTTGGGAATAATAGTTAACAGTATGTACGTGAGATATTTGTCTAAATTAATATACATATATTTAAATGAACATTTTTCTTAACTCATAATTCTCTCTTTCTCCTGACCCAAGCTCCGCCTATATTTCATGACGCGCCTCTATATTTGTATTTATACATCGCCGATCCATTGCAGCTCTGAATTCAATTTGCAAAACGAATCTCCCGTTCAGGAAAATCTCGAGACGTTGGCGCGCAATCATTTTCCAGGTTGGGAACCAGCCCCGGAGGACGAATGGGCTACATTTGACCCAAAAATACTCCACACTCTCCACCCCCCGGTCCGCGCCACCCTCTTGCCGAAATTGGGGTCCTCAAAGGAGACGTTGCATGGATACGCCCCTCGGATGGATAGTGTCGTTCCGTGAATTGCAAGTAATCGCTCTAGTTTTGTTTTTTCCATCGGTTTTTGCCTCTTCGCTTGTGTTTGTCGCTTACTCGGGGGCTAAGCCTACAGCCTACTTTGTTGCTGTTGTTGTTATTGTTGTTCTTGGTGTTGTTGTTCTTGTAAGGGGTTAGAAAAGCCCTAAGGAAAAGCCTAAAAAGGTCTGAAAAAGGCGTTTCGCGTTGAGTTAAAGATACAGGAATTTTAGGGTGGGATGTTTATAATTTATTTATTAGAATGAAAATGTAAAAAATAAATAATATGCATGTTAAACACTACAAAACAATTATTTCTAATAAAATATAGCATATTTATTTTAATTTTCGTTGATGAAACGATACGCTATTTGACTTTAGATTTTAGCTTGCAGGGCTGTGTAATCTGGAGGTCGGATCACGCCTTGTATTTATCTCGCTTTTTTTTTTTTTTTTTTTTTTTTTTACCAACTTGTTTGGATCCATACACTTGATATCCGTCCCGTCTGTAGCGTAATTCGCATAATTACTTATTTCATTAGTTTATTCTGACTCCTTTGGCTTCCTAGATTCCATCTTCTTCTTGTTCTTCTTTTTCTTCTTCTTCTTCTTCTTCTCACCTTAATCCCTCGTCGGGGTCGCTGTTTCTAATGAGCCTTCTTCATGGTTTACCAAAGTTGAAAATATAATGATTCACCATTGAAATAGAATAATTCACCATTCATTTCCTTCAATTCGGGATCCAGTGCAATGCTGCATCTTCCATGTGCTCATTGGTACAATCTTTCTTTTAGAATTCATGACCAGGAACCAGTAATCTACAATGTCCTTTCTTTTTCACAAAGTACATAGTGTAACATGTGGCATCCAATATAAAATTTATATATAAATAATATAAAATTCACAAATATACAAGTGTTTTCCCTTTTTCTACGTTACGTTTAGGCATGTTTGAAAAATCTTTATATCTTTTATAGTATACATTTTAAACGTAGAACAAAGAGCACCGGGCTGCTTTAAGCGACAGAATCCTCCAGTGAACGGATGGAAATAAGTTGTTAACCAGTCTTATTCCGTATATCTGTATTTGAAATGGTAGACGAATTTGATTAATGTATTCCCGACGTCAAATGTCCTGAAAAAATAGAATACGTCACCTCCAGTTCATCAAAGAGAGGCGTCTCTTCTTGCCAGAATTTCAGTTGCAATGAGGAAAGTTGAAATCGGGTTTTTATGTATATATATATAATATATATATATATATATATATATATATATATATATATATATATATATATACACAATATATATACACACACACACACACACACACACACACACACACACATATATATATATATATATATATATATATATATATATATATATATATATATATATGAAAATAGTGCTCTTGGGATAAGATTCATACAGGCCTCTGTAATTACTAACCAAGGCACTATTGGTTCCATGATTATTAAAAAGAAAATAGCGCCCTGAGGATAAGATTCATATATAAAGACCTTCCTGAGCGTTCCAGGTCTCTGTAATTGGAAAAACACCCCCATAAATCACGCTTTCCAGATAAAGTTTGTTTTTATCTCTCACGCCAGCGACCGCCCCCCCCCCCCCGCCCCTCCCCCCCCCCCCCCCCCCCCCCCCCCTCAAAAAAGATTAATCTACCCGGCGTTCGTTTTCGGTAATCTTTTTCACCCAGTTTATGACATTATCTTACCAATACATCGATGCCCTACGTTCTTGATAGTCCGGTTCATTATTTACCTAAAAATTTTTTATAATATTTTTATTCATTCAATGAATTTTCAAAATTTATCTTTGTTTTTATCTATACTGTTAATGCTACATTATTTACATAGATTTTTTTTAATATTATTGTTATTCTTTCACTGAATTTTTAAAGCTTAATTCGACATATCTTTCCATTCCTGAGGTAAGATTTCTTTATTTTTATTTTTATCTATACGGTTAATGCCTGTGTGATTACCTTGTGGCAATTTTTGTACGAATTTCATAGCTACACGTTTCCTCTCTCTCTCTCTCTCTCTCTCTCTCTCTCTCTCTCTCTCTCTCTCTGAAACATTTTAAAAATGCGACAGTAAATCATATGGTATTAGGAAAATCCACAATGAGTAATCAATGTCCTCTGATTTCAGTTCTGTCCGGAATGATGTGGAAAGTTCAGCCACAACAAAAACCTTAACTAGAAATATTTCAAATTCGAACGAATATGTCCAGTTTATAAGCTTGAATGAGGAGTTAGTTGGTGTCCTGGCTTGAATAGCTGAGATTACGTAAGAGCACACACAGGTGGAAAGAGGGAGAAAAAAAAATTTAAAATTTTTTTAAATTTCAAATATACCTCTCCTATAAAACGTTGTTGCTAGCTACCTGCATACAAAAAAAATGGATTTTCCTATCATCCTGTCAGCAAGAACCGTTCCAGCATATTTCTATTCATGCTTTTAAAGCTCGATATACCTTTCATTTTAAAGGGGTTACTTTTTGCTCTCGTGTATGAATACTACGCCTCGCTATGCCCGGTTCAGTGAACAACTTTTGTTCTTTCTTTCTTTTTCTGTCCGATTTCGTAATGGCGTAGTATCCTGTTTAGTTCTCTGTTGAAAAGAAGACTATTGTTCCGGCTTTGTAAGTCCGCCCTCAGATCTAACAAAACGATTGAGGCTAGAGGCCTTCAAATTGGTATTTCGATCAGACACCCTCCATTCATCAGACGTACTATATTGCAACCCTCTAGCCTCGGTAGTTTTCATTTTATTTTGAGGTTTTAAAGTGAGCCATGGATCGTGTATTTGTGTATGTATGTATGTATATGAAAATTGGTGGCCAGCCCTACCCCCTCATGAAATATTTCTGCTTCTGCTAGTGAAGGAAGGCATCTCTTTTGCGGTTTTTTATTTTTATTTTTGTATTTTTTAAAAATTTATTTTTGAATTCGTCCACTTATTATCTGAAAACGATGAGGGTCGTTGCATTTCATTTCACTGTATTCTCAGAAATATATAAAACGTAGATTTTATCAGATTTTTTCCTTTTGCATCAATACGGGCTACAGTACGTTTTGAAGGATTCTGTAATGTTTATTGCACGGAATCATAGGATAACCATGACGCAGTTTTCTCGAGTTGAATTTAATTTTTCAGAAAATAATCTATACGTCAGTAAGGCCTTTCTGATTACCTTGTATTCTCATGTCTCCAATTATTATTATTATTATATTATTATTATTATTATTATTATTATTATTATTATTATTATTATTATTATTATTATTATTATATTATTTTATTTTTTTTATTTTTTTTTTTTCAATAGCAATTTATATTCGGGAATGTTAAATGATATTCTTTGCATTATTAACAAAGGAAGAAACAAAGTTTATAAAACTTTCAGCAAAATTTAATAACCATTAACAACTGCAGAAGACGTCACTAAATAAACATCCCTCTGAATACTGACATCAAAGGCGACATACTATTTTTTAAAGATGTGTGTTTGTTGGCTCACTAGAATCTTATTTACGTCATAAAAAATGCGATTTTCTTAAGATACTCAATTTATGGAGGGGAAAACTGTCAGAACATTGATTGTTTTATTATCTCTCTCTCTCTCTCTCTCTCTCTCTCTCTCTCTCTCTCTCTCTGAATATTCTTTAGTTTAACCCTGAACTATTTCTAAAACTGAATATCCTTTAGTTTAACCCTGAACTAATTCTAAAACTGAATATCCTTTAGTAAACCCTGAACTAATTCTAGAACGGAATATCCTTTAGTTTAACCCTGATCTAATTCTAAAAAACTGAATATCCTTTAGTTTAACACCGAACTAATTCTAAAATGCACACGGGCGTTGAGATCGTAAAACATAAAACTGGTTGACACTTAATTACAGGAAATGGTTAAATCATGACTTGTAATAGGCTATATCCCCGTTAAATGTTGTGTGGTGCCATTTGATGATGTTACTCTTTTGTGCCTCTGAATTCAGCTATAATTTCTCTATAGGGAGAGTTTCATTCGTGGGGCAAAAGGGTCGTTTGATAACAAAAGGACTAATAACTTCTTTTTAACTGACTCCTTCAACAGTGTATAATTACGTACAGGCTTTTAAACTAATAATAGAGATTTTCGCTTACTCCGGGAGTGAGCCTACATGCTACTTTGTTGTTGTTGTTGCTGTTCCTGCTGTTGTTCGTGTTGTGAGGGGGGGTAGGAGAGACCTATGGAAAAGCCTAAAAAGGTCTGAAAAAGGTGTTTCGCGTCGAGTTAAAGATACAGGAATTTTAAGATAGATATTTATGATTTATTTATTAGAATGAAAATGTAAATAAATAAATGATGTGCATGTTTAACAGTACATAACAATTATTTCTAATACAATATAACGTCATTATTTTAATTTTCCTTAGTGAAACAACAAGTTATTTTACCGTAGATTTAGACTTGCGTCAAGAGTAAGCAGCAGGTCGGATCATGCCTTGTTTCCACTGCTTTTATTAATACTAAAACTATTGCTACTATTAATTCCTCAAGTCTCCATAGTATTTCTTTCTCGTTATGTCTAATTTACTTGAATAACAAATTGTATTATTAGGGACATCGATACTCTGTTCATAAAATGAAATTGGATCAGGCCTTCACTGAATTTTGTTCAGAAGATTTGATATTCATCAGTATAGTAATTTGGATGCTTTAAAATACAAAGCACAAAGACGAACTTTGATTTCAACCATTCATGAAGTCAGTATCGAAGGTGGAAGGGCTACTTTGAAGAAACAGAATATGTCACGATGAAAGAATTGAAAATAATCATGCCGAGAGAGAGAGAGAGAGAGGAGAGAGAGAGAGAGAGAGAGAGAGAGAGAGGTTTATTTAAGTAACGCATCCACAATGAAACTCACACCACAGGGAATTTCTCTCTCTCTCTCTCTTTTTTAAGGGAAAAATCTTGATCGTTATTACCACAGACTGCGCTTTCGGCCGACAATTACTTTCTGACCCAAGAATGTAATTCCATTTCCTTCTTGAAAATTGGAAACTCATACGTATCGGAGAACTCGGAAGAAGAAGAAGAAGATTCCAGATATTTCTAGGCCTGGGCTGGAAAATCATGCCGGATGAATGAGGTACGTTGGAAATGTGATAATGACTCGTGCGAGAGATTGTCGATATCACCAGTGAAATATTACGTCTCTCTTATCATGCATCGTAGTGCGAATTATTTTATTTATATCGTGGAAGTAATTCAGCGTGTTTTTGGTGCTGTTATTTTCGTAAGAAAAATGTAATCCGTAAGGTTTCTTTTAAGAGTTCATCAAGCTTTCGAAGGAAGAACTCTGCCTGTAGTGCTTGTTTGATTTCATATCTATAATAGTTCTTTATATTTCCGAAACGGTATAGCGCTAGATTGGTGATTAAACATCTATATATATAGTACTGGTAATCTTCTTAGGCACGAAGATATAGTAATTCAGTTGTATTCCACATAGGAAAATGAAAAAAGGTATGTCTCAGAAAATGCCCAAACAGTTTCGTCCTCCAATGGACCTCTTCTTGGAGCGTTTATTAAGGAAAGAGATAAAGTTTACAGTGCATGCGGCCAAGAAAAGGCCTAAAATGTTTTTAAACATACAGTTACCAAAAACTAGCAGTTTGAGCTACAAACTATTCAGCAGTAAAATAACAATAAAAACAAGAATAGCAGTTGAGCAAATGAAAAATACCAAAATATCTAACGAGGTAATACATCCATTTGAAACAGCATAACATACAGTACATATTAACAAGCCTATACTATATGATAGTTAATGGATAACATTATCCAATTTGTACTGACGTTTCATGACATGACGTTTCATTACATGTCATGAAACGTCAGTACAAATTGGATAATGTTATCCATTAACTATCATATAGTATAGGCTTGTTAATATGTACTGTATGTTATGCTGTTTCAAATGGATGTATTACCTCGTTAGATATTTGGTATTTTTCATTTGCTCAACCTGCTATTCTTGTTTTTATTGTTATTTTACTGCTGAATAGGTTTGTAGCTCAAACTGCTAGTTTTTGGTAACTTTCTGTTTAAAAAACATTTTAGGCCTTTCTTGGCCGCATGCACTGTAAACTTTATCTCTTTCCTTAATAAACGCTCCAAGAAGAGGTCCATTGGAGGACGAAACTGTTGGGCATTTTCTGAGATATACCTTTTTTCATTTTCCTATATGGAATAAAACCTGAATCTATATATATATATATATATATAATATATATATATATATATATATATATATATATATATATATATTATATATATCTATATACTTTCCCTTCTTAATTGAGAACATTTTCTTAGATATACTTCCTCCTTAATTAAGGACATTTTCTTAGGTATACTTCCTTCTTAATTGAGAACATGTTCTTAGATATACTTCCTCCTTAATTAAGGACATTTTCTTAGGTATACTTCCTTCTTAATTAGGAGCATTTGCGTAGATATATTTCCTTCTTAATTAACATTTTCGTAGATATACTTCTTTTTTAATTAAGAACATTTTCTTAGATATACTTCCTTCTAAATTAAGATTATTTTCTTAGATATGCTTCCTTCTTAATTTAGAAAATTTTCATAGATATGCTTCGTCCTTAATTATCTTTGGAAAAATCGTATCCGAAGAAAAAGTTATTTATATGGAGATTGACCCATTTTCCATATATATTGGCAGTAACAGTGTAACAGAAACCGTGCTACACTTCTTTTATTTGTTCTGAATCTCAAACCTTTTGAATGTCAGTTTCCACATCAGCGCTGAGTGACCTCATAGGTCCCAGTGCTTGGCCTTTGCCCTAAATTCTATATTCAATTTAACAATACTAAAAATAGCTATAGTCATGTGAAGGCCTATTATGCAGTCGAGCGTCAACGTTTGATCTTGATCCAGGATTTCTCAGCCCTCAGACATAGCTCGGACAGGGTGTCTTCTGATGGGGAAATAGACATCAGATGGAGCCCACAAACATGTGAAAGTGTCCATCGGATTCAGATAAATCACGATTTTTTGAGGGATGAATAAATGATTTAGGAACACTTAGGGCAACTTGCAGAACATGGAATCACAAAACAAAAAATACTGAGGAAAATCAGCGAATAAAAGGCGCTTTACAATCTCTCTCTCTCTCTCTCTCTCTCTCTCTCTCTCTCTCTCTCTCTCTCATGCCAAAAGAACAAACGATTATTTTGTATTTCGGGGCTCATTTGGCAGATATTCCAGGTCATTTTATGATTCGAAGAAAATCAGATGGTCGTGAGAGAATGGAAACCGCAGCTGCTGATTACAAAACCGATGCTGTTTTCAGCCATGAGCCCGGTGCGTAGGAACTGCACCTTCCCACTTGGAATGTAACCTAAAATAGTTCCCTGCGTTCCAGATCGAGAGAAAATTACCACGGCGGCATAAATTCGGAATACGTT
>NC_087204.1:4504106-4509106 GCF_015104395.2 Macrobrachium nipponense
TTTTTTTTTATAAACCGATAATTTAGATATATTTAACAATATATTAAATGCCACCTACTCAGGACAAAGTACGCAAACAGAGATTTTTTGATGGACAAGGAATTTAATGAGCCCTGAATGTAGGCCGTTTCGTTTATGGAGTTCGCTAATGTTTTATTTCGTCTCGTGGGTCGTATTTCACAATCGTAATGCTGTGTAAAAAGTTTTAAAAATTTCGGAATGAGTTACAAGGAGTTACAAGGATTAGGATGTCTCAAAGACTTGTTAGTCCATCCGAGGAGACATCGTGTGCTCACTTATCTGTAGGAGAAGGTTTTACAGTGCTTCACAGTGTCATAATGATTTTGTCTAGCATTCTTTTAAACTCTTCCACACTGTTGTTGTTTACAACTTCTGGTGGCAGTTTATTTCACGTGTCACATATCTTGTATGTAAAGAAGTTCCCACAATGAGGAAACAATTATGAGAATTAATCAGTTAAAAGAAGCAGAGAGAGAGAGAGAGAGAGAGAGAGAGAGAGAGAGAGAGAGAGAGAGATCAAAGCACAAATCATTGATTAGCATCCACTGGCCTCCATTTATTCATAAGAATATCTCGGGGTGCATATGTCAGTAATGTGACGAATATGAATTGTGATAATACGAGGACATTTACACTTTTTAGACACTTCTCAGGAACTAAAAGTAAATTTTTGAATAGTTCGTAGTGTTATTAGCTAACAAAATGATAACGGTAGCAGTTAATAAACAGAACTTCGCTGTTACATCTTTAAAACATAAAATTATGGATCCTGAGTTCTATTTGTGATTACTTTACTTCAGCAATACCAGCCTCAGAATCTCTAGGGTGTTCGTCAACTGCTTTGTTGTTGTTATTCTTGTTGTTCTTGTTGGGGGTTAGGAAAGCCCTATGGAAAAGCCTAAAAAGGTCTGAAAAAGGTGTTTCGCGTTGAGTTAAAGATACAGAAATTTTAGGATAGGATATCCATGATTTATTTATCAGAATAAAAATAAAAAAATAAAATAATGTGTATGTTAAACAGTACAGAACAATTATTTCCAATAAGACATAGGTCACAGCAACACAGGGGCCACCACTGGGCCGTGGCTGAAAGCATTATTTGCTAATCTTTACACGAATTTAGACCCAAGAAAACTTGAAATCAGTAAAGAAACGAAAAGAAAACAAATATACAAATACGTGAAACAAGAAGACATGCGAACGCAGATATATGCGAAGCGTTAATTATAGAGCAGCAGGAGTGTATGTATTTTGAGAATGTATGAATACGAAGCTCATGAATACAGAAACTGTATGAGAGATGTATGATAATTACAATGTATTGTAACGAAGGCAAATGAGACCCCAGACGTTGTTATTAAAACAAGAGTTTAGTGTAATTACTAGAAAAATATTTCATGGCACAAATGACCCTTAATGGGCCTGAATCTAAATTGCATGACCTCATTAACCCCTCTCGTTGGCGATTAACGGTGAAATGATAACAAGAACATCCGGAGTTGATTTAGATTCAGTCTTCTTTGCTATCTCAGTCCGTAGGGGGCTAGTGAAGTCAGTGCACCTCGTGCGGTGCGTTGTAGGCATTACTCAAGTTCCGTTGTAGTGTGCCGTCGGCCCCTAACTGCAACCTCTTTCATTCCTTTCTTCCATCTTACTTTCCACCCTCTCCTAACAATTGATTCAAAGTGCAACTGCTTTGAAGATGTCCTCCTGTTATACCTTTCAAACCTTATGACTGTCAGTTTCCGTATCAGCATTGATTGACTTCATAGGTCCCAGACGTTTTTCCTGTTACACCTTTCAAACCTTTTACTGCCAGCTTCCTTCTAGCGCTGAATGACCTCATTGGTACCAGTGCTTGGCTTTTGGCCTAAAATTCTATATTCGATTCAGTTCTTTGCGATCTCACACGTGGCTGAAGACTTGTGATAAAGTTTTACTTACAGAGCGAAGCTCCAGATATCAATAATTCGTTAGTCTGCTGATATACAGCGATTGTAGAACAATTCCATTCAGGATGGCGAGTTGAAAAGTAATATATTCTGTTCGGCGTATTTAAAATAAATAAAATAAATAAATAAAAAGTTAAAGCATTGATTCACGGGGTTTCCTTTGCAAATGACAAGTCAAACTCTAAAAGAGCATTGCACTAACCTTTAACTGCTTCCCATCTGCAGACTGACTATCGGCTAACAATCCTTTGCATTCCAGATACTTATTTCGTACGAAATCCTTGAAGGTTTCCATGACTAAGGTTCCTCATCCTTTGAGGACTGTTACCATAAACTTGACAGGCAGAAGTGGTGTTCTTGCTATTATCAATATTTATTTGATATTATACTAAACTACACGATTGTAACGCTACCATATATATATATATATCATATATATAATATATATATATATATTATTATATATATATTATATAGATATATACAGATAGATATATACAGATAGATAGATAGATCATGGATAGATAGATAGATAAACAAACGGGGAGAGAGAGAGAGAGAGAGAGACGAGAGAGAGAGAGAGAGAGATAAACTTCTATAATATTGATCAGTCAGTTGAGGAAAACGGGTATAATCAAGCTCACTCCTATACGTACAGTCCCAAGGGACACAAAATAAATAACTTATTACTTTAAAATCGAGCTCAGAAAGCCTATATATGCACACGAAGTCGATTTACAGGACGCTGCTTTCCAGTTTTCATTTCTTTCACGCAGAAACTATCTAGATCTATATGCTCTAGATTCGGGGTTTTGGAGCTACAAAAAAATGTATATTGCCAGATGTTAGGTAGTCGACGATTTTCCCTCGGTATAAAAGAGGGTGTACAACTATCAGCAGGTAATTCGAAGCTGAGTCCTACCTAACACGCCCGTTGGTTCATTGTCCTGCAGAGGAGGTTTGGGGGGGGGGGGGGGGGAGAAGGCGTAAGGATTGCTGTTCATGGGCACAATAGATTCACACACAAAGATGCTCATCGTGTGACAGAAACTTATGTACCACGTTATATATATATATATATATATATATATATATATATATATATATATATATATATATATATATATATATATATATATATATATATAGTGTGTGTATGTGTGCGTGCGTGCATGGTCATGGGTTTATAAACTATCACGAAAACTCTAGTCGCTAGATGCATGCAAGAAGCTATAAGAACAGTGTGAAACTATTACTTCTTGGAGATTGGCATCAGCGGAGGAGAGAGAGAGAGAGAGACGAGAGAGAGACGATAGAGAGAGAGAGAGAGAGAGAGAGTTTGTCGTTGGCCAAAATAGTATGCGCATTCTCAAACTTAAACCTCTTGAATTGGACTGTTACCATGTCATCTACGTAGATTCCAAGTTTACAGCATGTACGACTTAAAGTATACAGGGTGTCCATAAAGTCCCAGTACCATTCTGATCAATAAATACTTGTGATGGCACTGGGAATTTTTGGACACCCTGTATTATGCTTGATGTTAATCCTTAGCTTACCACTCGAGCCCATATTTTGACTGATGTACGGTAGTGACATCCCTTGACAGCGGCAATACTTTATTTCCTAAAACCTTCTTATCAAGTGCGAAACTTTGTTAATTACTTGTATGTTTTCGTATACAGCACCTGCTTCTCTGCCGGAGTAAGGATTTCCGAGCACCCATGTGATGAATAGAACGTCGGTAAACAAACAAATAAAAGAATAAACAATGACGCTTTTAGAATGTGTTTGCTGTACAGTGGCAGCGGTTCGAGAGTCGCTGGTGCTTGAAGTTTCTGGATGGAGGAATAGTTGAAGTCTTAGACAATAAAGAGAGAAAATGCAGTAGAACCAACAACTTGCCAGATGTTGGGTTCGCATTTTATTTGTGTAAATGAGGAAACTCTCTCTATACCGTTAGGGTGAGGCAGGGAATAACATAAAAATTCTCTCTCTCTCTCTCTCTCTCTCTCTCTCTCTCTCTCTCTCTCTCTCTCTCTCACTTTATATATATGTAATTTTTTTATATTCACAAACATTAATGTACAAATTTCCTTCAATATCTAGTTCACCTATCCTTGGAATAACCACTGAAAAAGGGAATATATGGGTGATTAGCCATCCGTCACCAGGTTCAATTGCGTTTTCAAAACAAGAGGAAATAAATAATATACCTGGACATTTATTTTTTAAATTCATTTTAATATTCTACTAAAAGTAAGCGCAAAAGTCATTTGAGTTATCACTAATGCCACTTTCGCATCAAATGCGAATAAGATAGAAAATATAAAGAACGTTGAATTATTGTGTTTCTATATATTTACGTAGGAAAGTTGGTCGGTATTTCTTCTTGCTTAAATTCTTACATAGGAAAGTCGGCATTTTCCCTCTTGCTTTAATATTTACAAAGGAAAGTCGATATTTTCTCTCCTTGCTTAAATATTTACGTTAAGGAAATTTACGAAGGTAGGTATTTCTCTCTTGCTTAAATATTTACGAAGGAAAGTCGGTATTTCTCTCTGGCTAAATATTTACGAAGGGAAAATCGGTCTCTCTTGCTTAAAAATTTACGATAGGAACAAGTCGGTATTTTCTCTCTGCTTAAATATTTACGAAGGGAAAATCGGTATTTTCTCTTTGCTTAAATATTACGAAGGAAAATCTCTTTTCTCTCTTGCTTAAAAATTCGAAGGAAAGGTATAAAATACACGAAGGTCGGTATTTTCTCTCTTGCTTAAAACATTACGAAGGGAAAGTACGGTATTTCTCTCTTGCTTTAATATTTACGAAGGAAAGTCGATATTGTCTCTCTTGCTTAAACATGACAAAGGAAACTCAGCATTTTCTCTTTTGCTTAAACATTGACAAAGGAAACTCAGCATTTTCTCTCTGCTTAAATATTTACAAAGGAAAGTTATTATTTTCTCTCTTGCTTAAATATTTATAAAGGAAATTCAGCATTTTATCTCTTGCGGTTATTTAGAA
>NC_087204.1:4514106-4521606 GCF_015104395.2 Macrobrachium nipponense
AACTACTCCGGCTGTCAACCCCAATGTGGTGACTCTCGTTAGCGCGAGGTCAGCAATTGTCCCTTTTCAAGGTCGGGTCAATGGGTTCCTGCCTCAAAATGTTGAGGCATGGATCTCATCTGTAGACGCTCATTTAAATGCAAAAAGCATCACAGACCCAGCAGTACAATTACAGGAGGCCAAGAGCTTCATTGACTTTGCAAAAGGAGACGCAAGTGCGTATCTAAGGGGGGTTTCTTTCCAAGAGGCGCTTACATGGGACGAGTTCAAAATTAGATTACGTGCCGTGTATGGGGGTGAAGAGGCTTTAGATGTAGTATTGGCATTGAGAAATATCCTTAACCAAGCCTCCATGACTCAGCTTAATGTTGTCGACGCGGGCGGCGCTAATTGCCGACCGGCTAAATGAATATCAGGATAGTTTAAGTAACTCCCGGTGGGTTGTCGGGTGCCAAAATCAAAGTGAAAGATTTTATCCGTTTGATCTACCTTACGTCTATCACTGCAATGTTGCCTGAAGCGTTAGTACGGTGTTTTGATAAAAAATTGTAGCCCGACAGTACGGAATTAGATGTGTATAAACAAATAAAAAAACACATGTCTAAATGTACCGACCTAGATCCTTCGCTCATTCAAGTTTTTGCAAAAAATGAGAACAAGCCACAACAAGTAAATGTGGTACATAATAATAATCAAGTTGCAGGGATGGTTTGTTATAACTGTAAACGCCCAGGTCACATGATTTCAGACTGTCGGACGCGTTTTTGTTCAATACACAATAGTTCAACTCATTCATATAACCGTTGCTACTCGAGGAATCAACAGCAGAATGCTACAAACACGCAACCAGTTGCCAGTGCAAATAAAAGAAGGGTCCTCAGTACTATAAGAAGAAACAACCAAACGGAAATTCTGCACACAGCAGAAACAAACAAATCGTGCTTCAGGTACCTCTGTTCCTGGGCCGTCTAGCCAGAACTCGCAAGGGCAAGCGAATTTTCAAGGTGTGATAAACAAAACAAATACCACGTAGTTCACTCCAAGGGGGGAGAGGGCGATGTTGGGTCATCAATATCAACATCTTTTGTATCAAATAATCAGTTTAATCATTTATCAGATCATTGTGAGGCAATTGATTTTCCTATGAAACACACGGCCGAATCCAAAAAATCTGTGCAGGTTCCCGTAGATTTGCAACAAATTCATGCAATTATTAGTCAAAACGAGAGTTGCGACCAACCTTACATGCAGTAAATTTGGACCATAAGTCATTCACTTTGTTCTTTGATTCTGGTAGTCCACGTAATATCATGGATTTTAAGGACTCATCATTTACTCTTTTCAAATTTCCCTATAGAAAAGTCCGGAATAAGGCTCTCAGGCATAGGGAATAATGAATTAAATGTTGTGGGCGTAACTCATGTACAGTACAAGGTCGGTAAGCGCACGTTTGCTGATACCTTTGTCGTTGTACAAAACATTAATATGTATCCCGCAGTAATTTTCGGATACCCGTCTATGGGCACTCAAAATATTATCTTAGCACCTGCAAAACACGGCGTGTATATCAAAGGGAAATTCTATAGGTCTTCTAATACCCTAAAATCAGTTTTAGATAATAAAGAGACAGACAGAGTTGTCACTTACATTACAGAACCAATCACCTGTCTCATGAACCAAGAAATAATACAGGCAACCCAACAGAACTCTCGCTCACCCGTAATATCAGCTTGCACGCAAACTCTCGAGCCTAACGTAACTTCAAACATTAGTGCGTGTAAAGACCTTGCCAGGATCTGAAACATTAATCCTTTCCGAAACTCTGAAAACACACGGATTATCCGTCACACAAGCCATTTATACAGTCGGCTCACAACAACAATGTAACATCGAAGTCTGTAATCATTTGAATACCACTTTAGTAATCACAAAAATCAACATATCTTGGATGCCGAAGTTTATATCATCGCATTCTTACCGTAGCTGAGATAAATCACGCTCAGTCAGTTGCGGATGAATCCCTTTTGCAATCTATAAAGAACAAAATCAATAAGGACATTCAAGAAGAAGAAATTCAGCAGAAATTCTTGAATCTTTTAACTAAATATCATGATGTTTTTTCCACTACGGATGGAACCTTAGGAAAAACGGATGTCATCGAGCACCAAATAAGGCTCAAGGACAAACAGAAAGTAATCTATGTACCTTCGTACCGACTTCCTATGAAATTTCAGAATGAGATAACAGAGGAAGTAGGTAAAATGTTAAAAGAAGGAGTCATTAGGAAATCAAACAGCCTTATAATTTTCTGTAATAGTAGTACCGAAAAAAGATCGAACTTGGCGGATATGCGTAGATTTTCGTCGTTTAAATGAAGAAACAATCCCTGACAGATTCCCAGTACCATGTACCGATGATATCCTATCTCTACTAGGTCAGAACAAATATTTCACAAGCTTAGACTTACTAAAAGGATTTCATCAGATTCCGTTGGAACAAGAGAGTATCCCATACACTGCCTTCAGCACAGCCAGGGGACATTATGAATTTTTGCGTATGCCTTTTGGTTTACGTTGTGCTCCTATAACTTTTACTCGTATGATAAACATCGTGTTTGGAGACTTGTTAGGAGATATCCTACATGCCTACATGGACGACCTAGTAATCTTTTCCAACACATTAGAAGAACATTTACGTAAATTAGAGTTAGTGCTACAAAGATTAAGGCAGCATAATTTAAGGGTAAAGATAAGTAAGTGTGAATTTTTTAAAACAGAACTAGTCTATTTAGGTTTCACGGTTTCTAGTGAAGGTCTAAAGTCGTCCATGATAAGGTGTCGGCTATCCGTAACTTTCCGATACCTACTAACGTCAAGGGAATACAGCAATTTTTAGGCTGTAGCGGCTACTATCGCCGCTTTATACGCAACTACTCAATCATAGCCGCTCCCTAACCGATCTTATAAAAAACGGGCGTAGATTTCGTATGGTCTGAAATGCATCAACAGGCGTTCGATAAATTGAAAGATGAACTGTGTAGTTCTCCTATCTTTAAATTTCCTGACTTCGGTAAGGAATTTTTCATAGCAACAGACGCCTCAGACCTAGGAGTAGGTGGGGTATTGCTTCAACAATATGATAAACAGTTTTTCCCTATAGCTTTTTATTCACGTAAACTGAGACCTCCGAAAGTAAAATATGCAGTAATAGACAAGGAAGGGCTCGCTATTGTTAATTCACTCGTGCATTTTAAATTCATATATACGGTTATCCCGTCAAGGTTCTCACTGATCATAAGGCCCCTAACCGACTTCTTTAAAGGCTTTAGTCACAGCCCCAAGCGAACTCGGTGGCACATGATCATTCAGGACTTTGCGCGCGAGGATCGGGTATTTACCTGGAAAGCAAATATCATTGCTGGCGCATTATCACGCAACCCCTCTTCATTGTTAAAACTATATCTGAACAGGAAGATCTGGGCTGGAGTGCTGAACTATTACGACAGAACAAAGAAAAGATCCGCAAATAGAAAAAATCATCATTGCGTTTAAACGGAAATCCGAAGGAAAAGGAAATACCTAAAGTATAAGCAGCAGAATTATATCATAAGGGACAATATCCTGTGTAGATCCGTGACGAGGAAAACCCGCAACACACCGCAGCTGAATAACAACCAGGTGGTGGTGCCTATCTCACTCATACCCACTGTCTTAAAATGGTTGCATGAAAATCCACTGCACGGACACCCGGGTTATTCCTTGATGTCACAGAAAGCCAAATCCTTATTTTATTGGCATACGATGCTTACAGATATAAAAAAGCACATAGCAAATTGTCGCACTTGTCAAGAATACAAAGGGCACACGAAGACACCTGTCAGCCTAGGGCTTACCCCGTGCCAAATCAACCTTTGAAAGAGTACATTTAGATTTATTAACAGGATTTACGGGTCAGACAGAGGAAATAAGCACCTCCTAGTAATTATAGACGCTTTGACTCGATATACAGAACTTATAGCGCTTAAAACGAAAACCGCGGTCGAGTGCGCTAGGAAGTTTTACGAGTGCTACATTTGTAAACATGGAATTCCACACATCATTATCTCAGACTCGGGCGGGGAGTTCAATAATCATTTCCTTAACTCCTTGTGCGAATTCCTTTGTATAAAGAAAATCAATACCATGATCTATCACCCAGAGTCTAATGGGCTAGTGGAAAAGGGCAAATCGTAAGGTTTTAAACATTCTAAGGGTCACCTTAGGGGGGGCAGACCCCAACTGGGGACATTGCCATACCTGCGGTACTAAGCACACTTAATCACTCGTATCATGTGTCTATTAAAATGACACCGCACGAGGCACTGTACGGTATCCCGGCTAGAACGCCTTTCCACATCTTAAAGCCTACAACTAATTTATCAAATCCTCTAAAGGATGTTATGGATGCAAGCATAAGTCGATATAAATACTGCGTAAGAATCTAGAAGAAGCACAAATAATAATGAAAAAAAATCATGATAAAATAGCTAAGCCAAACTAGAAACATATGCCGTGGGCGATCAGGTATACATACAAGTATACGTACGTAAAGGTTTAAATTATAAACTGACACCTAAGTTTGAAGGCCCGTTTAACATTTTAGAAAATTTAACGGCCAATAGATTTAGGGTTCAAAATGTATCCAAACCCACTGATGTGAGAATAGTCCCATTGGCACATATCAGAATCTAAGGTAGATGGAGTGAGGGAAAAAATGGTTGTATTTATGAAACTTGTATAATAATTTATATATATCTATTAATCATATTGTATGTAAAAACCTATTCTTTTACGCGAGTTATTACATATGTTTTACTCATTGCAGGTTTCAAAAAAATGAATCTGTTATTGTTAGGAGTGATATTGTGTATTCAGACATCTTTGTTGTATGGAAAGAGAGCGCTAGGACGAAAGAAATAGAATTTAATCATGGCTCGATTATCGAGAGAATAGATGATGTATTCATCGTGTCAAGTAATATTGTTATAGAAGTAGATATGCATGCGATTTTCTTGCCTGGAGATGACGTCCTTAACTTAAAGAATGACCTGATGAGGTTTGCTATTTCGCTTAAGGAAATGCACGAACGTAATTTTCATGCTAACTCAGAGATTTCGCTAGCTCAAACACTAAGCGTGGCCGAAATGTTGTCTTATGACATACAAAATAAAAACCGCCGAGGCAGAAGAACTCGCTCGTGACTGCTGATGTGGTCTGTGCGGCACAATACTCTCGAACGCCGCAACCCGCTTATTCTGGTTGGACTAAACATCTTAGGATCAGTTGCGAATCTAGGCTTAGGAATTTCAAATCGCCTTAAGATAAATAATCAAAATAAAAGAATTGAGTTCTTGCAACACAAAACCGAATTGGCTTTGTCTGAACTTCGCAGCCAGTTATCTTCAATCAATCAAATAATGAGTATCGTTAATGAACATTCAAACAAATATCGATCAGGTCATGGAAGTTCAACATTTGCTGGCTACGTTAGCTTACTATAGTTCGAAAATAGATCATATCCGTGTGAAAATATCACATTTTATTGAGAAGTCAAAAGATTACGTAGAAGCGATTACGTTAGCAACAAAGGGTGTGTTATCTCCTCACCTCATGCCTATAATTAAAGATCTGACGTTAACTTTGGAAAACGGACGGGAGAAACTAGGTTATATTCCTTTATTAGACGCCCATAAAGTAGAGTTCTATTATAGCCTAATATCAGTCAGCGTTGAAAATTATAGAATTATGATCACAATTCCTTTTGATTCTTCCGATGCTTGGCAATCATACAAAATAGCACCGTTTCCTACTTTCATGACGAATAAACTCAAATCCCAGTAATATCCAATTTAACGGGGCATGTACTGATTTCTTCTGATAAAGAAAAATCATGTACAGTCATTAAAGACTTAGATATAAACTCACTCACTGTTCAGAAGCCATGAATAATAAAATTTGTACAGCTGACTCTTTTGAATTCTATCCTATATCAACGGATTCATGTGAGTTAGGCATAGTGCTAAATGGCTCTCTCTCTCATACAAGCGAAGGTTGTCTGGGGAAACTTTATCCCTTTTACGGTAATAAATTCAATTACAGGATGAATAATGGTTCCTGGATCCGTTATGATAAAGCCGGATTCGACGTAGTGTCCGGACGGTAACCACCGCCCATGCCCCTATCTTCGTAGCAGCCGATGGTTGTACGGGGACATCTACAAACTACACCGTCAGAGGGGTCAACACGATAATACGTGAGAAGGCGTATTTCGCGAACTACACGTTGCATCCACAATCATCCCGTCACTACCTCTCCCATACAACGCGCGAGTGGCTCATCGTTTGACGCAACTGGCTGAGATGACCCACGCGTCACCGACTTATGCAGGTGGAGAAAATCTTCGCTAATACATTCTGCTAGCCGTGTTCAGCGTGACGGCCATATTGGTTATCGCCGTCAACATCTTTGCTTGGCGTAGGCTGAGGCGTAAACAGAAGGATCTCCAAGGGAACGTATTGGCCCGTCTAGATGACGTACCCGTTAAACTCAAGTCGTTTGAGTTTAGGCCGCCTGAACCTGGCCACTTCAGTTTGTGCCTAGGGAATTGTCTGGAATTGTGTTGTGTGAAAAGCGGTCCGTATGCTGGCAAAAATGTAGGACAAGAAAGACTCACGCCTTTGCATTTGAACAGTAAAGTATCTCTCGGGCACCTAGTAAAACATTATAGCCCAATATTATACATTAATATATTCCTAAAGGTATTTTTCGGGCACCTAATAAAATATATCAGCCCTATATATTGCATTTCTGCAGAATTACATAGTTATACTACTATACCATTGTACAATTATATTTATCTATTACCAAGAGTGACAAGTACTCTTTAACAATTATCCATGATCATGCTATAATCATTATTTAGTAACCATTATTCTTAATCAGGTTACCTATTATCATATTAATCATGTATACATGTTAATCTTTTGATTTTTACCATTTTATATTTAGGGGTACCTAATCATTATTATTACCAAACATGGATCTATATTTTCCATGCATTTATCTTTGTTTATGAATATGTCAACAAGGGTATGTAACAGAACCTTTTTATGCATTTAATCACTTATTATGTTATACCTAGACGTATGTTACGAGCACGCTCCTATGAAACAATGTTTAAAGTAATTTTTTTTTTGTTATTCAAGGCTTGAATAGGTAGCAGTCGAGACTAATGTAATAAATACATTTATTCAATGTACAGGATCTGTAAATATAAACCCATGACCTGAGGTCATGGCATTAGGAGGGTCCTACGTGACCAAAGCAGATCTAGATTACGCTATGCGCTGTCTGCAGTAGCCTGGTCTAGCTCAGAGCTTTGTCAACATTTTATGTTTATGATAACTTTGCACAACAACTTCCATGGGAAGCGGTTGACCTGTTAACCTACGCCGGAACTTGT
>NC_087204.1:4524106-4531606 GCF_015104395.2 Macrobrachium nipponense
CCGCCACCCCAACCCCCCCCCCCCCCCCCCCCCCCACCACCCCCCCCCCCCCCCCCCCCCCCCCCCCCCCCCCCCCCCCCCCCCCCCCCCCCCCCCCCCCCACCCCCACCCCCCCACCCACATTCCCCAGAGCAACGTGCAGTCCAGAAGCTAGTGAAGTGAGAGAGTCAAATGACAGTGTATTCGGGAGGAAATAAAAAAAAAAAAAACGCCCAATTTTCTGTACCCAGCGAAGTGGGCCAACGTCAGACCCACAGATTTGATAAATGGATACCGCAACTGCTCACCAATGAGCTCGCAGTGGTCAGATGCGAATATATATATTGTATTTGCATCTGCCGACGATGGAGATTTGTTAGTACGCTATCTTTATTCGAGAGCAGTGTGCTTTATATAGTATACAATAGTATGCAAATTACTTGCCAGTATACGCTGTTCAAACAAAGTCAAGGTCCGTTTTTAGAAACTGATTTGGATACGTTCGATTCAAGTCATACCGTAATAATAACTAAGAACCTTTCTGTATTTAATTTTTACCCTGCCAGTTATTTTCCTTACACTAATTTCTGCACTTTCATTTCACTTCCTACAAATAGCATGGACAACTTTCACCTTTAACTTTTATTCATTATTTTTCCATTTCCTCTCTCTCTGCTTAGTGTCAACTACGCCCGTAGCCATTTCCAAACTGATTTTCATCTTGAGAGTCTCTCTCTTCTCTCTCTCTCTCTCTCGTCTCTCTCTCTCTTCTTCCTTCTTCTTCTTCTTCTTCTCTTCTTCATGCATCATTTCTTTCTCGCGTTTTCTTCCCTTATTCTCATCATCATGTTTGCGCTAATTATGCTCTGATGCGTATATCATTGTCGCTATGAAAATCATTACGGCTTCCATCATTATCTGCTTCTCCTTCCCCGAAAAAATAACCCTGTTGCTGCTGTATGCCAAAATATCGCCTCTTAAAGAGGCCAACGGGTTTGGTAACAAGAGCATAATAGCCTCAATGTTAATAGGAAAATAGCATGCCAGACAAAGTTAACCAGGAATCATCTTCGTTTGCAAGTTTCACGGACTCACAACGTCTCTCTCTCTCTCTCTCTCTCTCTCTCTCTCTCTCTCTCTCTCTCTCTCTCTCAGCTAAATTTCGTAATGCAACTTTAATCGAAGGAGAAGAGAGATGATTTTAATTTTACAATATTATATTTTATGTTTTACTCATACTAGTTGTGAATGTTTTTTTTTTCGATAACTTATATGACTGTTTTTGTAGCCAGTTTATGCTTGGCATTAATTGCATGAAATATTTTGAAGCTTTATTAATAAAGTTTAATTCATTAGAGGGACTCTGAAAAATAAGTAATTTTAAATAATGCCGCACAAATAACACCCAATTTCAAACGTAATTGGATACGCATAGCATACAGTAACTGTAACGAATTGAAAAACGTTTTTAAATATTCGATAGCCATTGGCATATCAAATCATTTCATTTACGATGTCGGTGTAAGAACTACTGTAGGCATTTGTCAATTTGCATAGGAGCTGTCTGAGAATTTATTTTAGAAACATTTGCACAATATATTGTGTGTGAAATGGGAAATATGTTTGTCCGTCCACACGACTACTGATGTTTGTTCGCGTATATTACAAAGTATACACGCAAGAAATGTTAAGAGAATATTGTGTTCTGATGATTTCATTGAATCTTTCAGCTGATATACAAAATATCAATATATTAATATTTGCATTTAGACTGAATATCTATTTAAATTGATATCATACAAGACTGAAAACCATCACTTGTAAGAAATCTACGCTAAAATTCAGAGAGGAATTGAGAGCATTAAAAGTGGCAGGAAATAATTTCAATACTTTTCAGAATAATAGATAAAGGTTTGCATTCTCTCGCTGTTCAGACATTTGACTACTTAACCTCAACTGCATCTCTTAAAGGTCATTGTCCTTTGAATTTTACCTTACTTCCATTTGCATATTGAAGGTGTAGACACTTAGGTGTTTTAGAGAAAGTATGGGAACTGTGATTAGTCTCACAGTAGGTTTCACAATACTACATTCTGCAAGAAAACATGCAAATAAAACCTTTAACTATAAATTGATTTCGTGGTAAAGTATGTGTGACACGTCGTAATGAATTACATCTTTAATTCTGTAACAACGAATATGATCAACGTTGCAGAATATTACGATATACACAAATAAAAGTGAATTTTTCTTTGTAAATTGCGTCAATAGGAAATCCTGCAATGGTTTAGAGAACTCATTAATAATTGCAATAACATAGATGTGAATAAACCCTGCAGATTCAGGCCAAACCGTATTAGTGCTTCTATGAAGAGATTCAACGAATCCCAAGCGTTATTGTCTTTGGTACGAAGACTTGAATCATATCACTGCAATTCGATTTGCACAGGTTCTGTCTACGAAATACTATCTTATAACCTTATACCACTTATGTTAATAGTTCCTACATAACAGGAATTTCTTAGAATGCAGGATAGGAAAACGTGTCCGCTTATACATAAGTCTAACATCAGCTTAAATCAGCCCCATAAGAAAACATATCCAACTCGTCCCAATAATAGACCAGACCGTTTGCATAGATTGTATCCACATCCTTTATTCTATGACAAAGCCCAAACGACTGCCATCTCTCTCTCTCTCTCTCTCTCTGAAACCGACCTCCTCTCCTCATCGCCTGCTAGCCAATTGCGTCATCTCCTGCTCGACTTTGGTGTTGCCACCTAGCGATGCAGCTTTTGCAGATGACATGTTGGAGTGGTTTCAGTTTTAATTTTTTTGTTCGTTTTCAACCCATACGCAACCGAGAAAATCTTGTGCCTTGAACGGGGATGTACTTGAGTGGATACCGTGCTCTCTCTCTCTCTCTCTCTCTCTCTCACACACACACACACAAACACACACACAAGCTGCATTAATGTGCTACCACACAGTCACCATAACTCAGTGCGTTGAATATTTAAAGCCAGCCCACCACAAGTGGAATTCCCACGGGGTAAATTCGTTCCCGTGCGGGGTACGTGTTGACACAGTGGAAAATATTAAAGATCCAAGCACAACTGTCTCGTGAATACATTCGTGTGAGCAATATCTATTCTGAGAAGCGTTAGCTTTGGTCATTATATCTCAGGTTTCACTCCAATATATCATATATATCTAGCCATAAATAGTTTTGAAGAAGCCGTCGCATTATTTCTTATTAATAACAAGTAAGAATTACGCCGAATCGAGTTTTCTGTACAACGTATAATGGTCTTCACAATCACAAGTTTGCTATCCACCAAGTTGTTCACCAGATCCAGTAAGGTAAGGTTTCGTCCCATGCCTCCGGAAAGCGCTGCCAGATGAACGATTCATGGCTAACTTTACCCTTAAATAAAATAAAAACTACTGAGGCTATTTGGTGCTTTTATACGGCATTATGCGTTGTACAGAAAACTCGATCGTGCCGAAGAAACTTTACTGCGTTTTTTGTTTTATTTATCACGTGGAATATGGAAAATCATTCAACCAGAACAGGACTCGGCCCTACAAAAATAATATATTTGTTATATAAGAAGGGCAGTTGTAATCATTACATTAATAAATAATGGGCTGCCATAATCCAGCCTGCTTAATTAAGATACATTTGACGTGTCCCATTAAAAGCCAGATATCACCGCCACGATCATTTTAAAGTCCTTTGTGGTTGAAAATATACCGAGGTGACTGACACAAAGCTCTTCCCGCGTGCGCTGTCATTTTCAATTTCAACGCTTTTAAATTTAGCGGTTTTAATTTTAGTGCTTCTAATTACTCTTCGCTGAATGAATGTGAGTATAACGTGGCTTGATTTATCTATCCTCGTAGGTTCTTTGTGTGTGTGTGTGTGTGTGTGTTTATTTTTTTCTATTTTAACTCTGCCAGAATAAGGAAGTGGCGTGAAATAAAGTTTTCTAACCGTTGATGACAATAGTCGCTGAATACTAATCTGTGCTGTGGTTTTCTGTAACGGTCTTCGATAACGAAATCAATTTCATGTGTATTGTTGACCATTTTTCAAAATATTCCTTTTCTCTCTCTCTCTCTCTCTCTCTCTCTCTCTCTCTCTCTCTCTCTCTCCGTGTGTGTACTTTATTGAAGAGACATAAAGATCCTGGTAGCTACAAACTGAATGAAAGGCTTAATATTCTGTGTACATGGTAAATTATGTTATATTATAGAGGAGATCGATGGATCCTCGCAGGATTAAGAGCAGAGCGCATCAGATATATATATATATATATATGCACATGTGCATTTATCCACCTACAATGCACGAATAAGTACACGAAAGACATCCGTAAAAATCGTATGGAAAGGTATGTTACACTTCAGTTAGCAAAGGCCACGTAATTGGTACAGATTATCTGATAAGTAAACATCAGCCATCCTGCTAATCAATACCTTGTTTTGTTTATTTTAGGATTCTGTAATCTTCACATTTAAAAAATCCCTCTATCAGTCCCTGCGAAAATTTCCTATGAGAGAGAGCGAGAGGAGGAGAGAGAGAGAGAGGATAGATAGAGAGAGAGAGATGAAACGAGCAATTAAGAACTAAAAATGTGTTGCGTATGTATTTAGTTGCAAAGTTACTCTCCATCATATTCTATTTTTATTGTTGTTTTTCCGTCGCGTCACATAAAAAGCAAAAACATTAAAAATTAAACTAAATGTAAAATAAAAAATATAAAGAAAGAAATATAAAGAAATATAAAAAATAAAGAAATAAATAAACAAATAAAAGTAAAAAATTAAAATTCGGTAGGAACATTTCCTTCAATTATAGTACTTGCACTGTCAACTTTGAAGTGAAATTTGGCAATAACGCATTACTAATGCCGTATGTCTTCAGTTTCGTAAATGCTTTTGTTTCAGACTGCTGACAATGAACTCAATTTCGAACAGTGAATAGAGAAGTCTTTATACTAAAGGGACTAAGATTATGGGTAAAAATTAAGTTAAAAATGCAATGTTAGTACAGGAATATATCCGAGAGAGATGCACGACCTAATTACACAGCGGCTGAAAGTAATCTCGCGCTACGGTATACAACTTAAACGGTGTTTCCCATGGTCCATTTATTTTGGACAGAGGGGCTGAGTTTTTTTCCTGCGGATAGTTAGAAAAGGGCTAACGCCTTTCCACGTAATGTACTGAATTTCAGTAAATTTGGTCTTACAGAGACTGTATTAAAATGATAAGTGAAATTAAGGTTTGGCGAAATAAAAAAATGACTGTTTCATATGACTTCAGGAATTACACATTATTACATGTATTCAAATATTGATTCATTTCACAACAAAACTGATCAGTATGACATTTAAAACCCAAACATAAAACAAACTGCAAATTACACGGAGAGAAAAAAAGTTCAAATTAATAATGGCAAATTGATCCGTTATCTGAAATGGACCCTTTTCCACAAAGGAGAATCATATACCGGTAACAAATTTATTCGGCCCAGAGAGTCTTTTTTTCATCTCTCTCCCATGTCAGGTGGAAAGAAATATAGTGAAGAAGGTTAATATGAGAGTTCCAATAAATTTCGTTTTTTACTCCCATTTTTATATTTCTTCTTCATTTGTCTTTCTTCTCGAGTAGCGGTGTGGTCTGATATCGGAATTTTGAGAATTTTATATTTCTGATTGATTTGGAAAACATGGTATCATTTATAGTTGGAATAGAAAACATGGTATCATGTATAGTTGGACTGGAAAACATGGTATCATGTATAGGTGGAATAGGAAACATGGTATCATGTATAGTTGGAATGGAAAACATGGTACCAGTAACATATATAGTTGGAATGGAAAACATGGTATCATTTATAGTTGGAATAGAAAAAATGGTAAACATGGTATCATTTATAGTTGGAATAGAAAAAATGGTATCATGTATAGTTGGAATGGAAAACATAGTATCATGTATAGTTGGAATAGAAAACATGGTATCAGTATCATGTATAGCTGGAAGGAAAACATGGTATCAGTATCATGTATAGCTGGAAGGAAAACATGGTATCATGTATAGTTGGACTGGAAAACATGGTATCATGTATAGGTGGAATGGGAAACATGGTATCATGTATAGTTGGAATGGAAAACATGGTACCAGTAACATATATAGTTGGAATGGAAAACATGGTATCAAGTATAGTTGGAATGGAATGGTATACATGGTATCATGTATAGTTGGAATGGAAACCATGGTATCAGTATCATGAATAGTTGGAATAGAAAACGTGGTATCATGTATATAGTTGGAATGGAAAGCATGGTATCAGTATCATGAATAGCTGGAATAGAAATCGTGGTATGTATATTTGGAAATGGCACATAGTATCCTGTATAGTTGGAATAGAAAACATGGTATCAGTATCATGATAGTTTGGAATAGAAAACGTGGTATCTGTATCGTTGGAATGGAAACCATGGTACCGTATCATGAAAGTTGGAATAGAAAACGGTACCAGTATTATGAATAGTTGGAATAGAAAACATGGTACCAGTATTATATATAGTTGGAATGGAAAACGTGGTATCATGTATAGTTGGAATGGGATGGTATACATGGCATCATGTATAGTTGGAATGGGAACCATGGTATCATATATAGTTGGAATGGAATGGTATACATGGTATCATGTATAGTTGGAATGGAAACCATGGTATCATGTATAGTTGCAATGAAAAAATGGTACCATGTTTAGTTGGAATGCAAAACATGGTATCATGTATAGTTGGAAATATATTTCTAATTTATTTACTAAATTTTCTTTTTCCTTTCAATCAACTGCCTTTGGCCTAAACCCTGCTTTCGTGCAGGAAAAGTATGGATTAGGACTCGTCGCTTTTTTCATTATCTAATAGGAGAACTCATTGCTTCTTAAAATGCAATGAGGGTGAACTGTCAGCCATTCGATACCAGGTAGCTCTGGACGACTGTAGAATGGACATGGGAATATGCGGTGAAATGATTTTGGTATATATACTAACTCTCTCTCTCCCTTCCCCCCCCCCTCTCTCCCTCTCTCGCTCTCTCTCTCTCTCTCCATCTCTCTCTCTCTCTCTCTCAATGTAACTTAAAGTTTTCTTTATATGTATCAAAAGGTTGTTGACCTGCATTCATTTTGATGTAAATGTTCATTTTAAAATAAATCAATTATGGTCCACAAGAATAATTAACACTCTACAGTGGTAATTACACTTCATGCAACCACAATTGGTATTTTGTTCATCTATTAAGACGATAAAACAAAAGACAAACAATTATGCATCGGGACTTCAGAGGGACCCATCCCACTATGTCGGTTGCGTCGAAAGGAATAATTGTTGTGGGTAATATATAGACCTTGGTTGTGGGGACTTCGTTTCCTTGGTGGTTATAACGTCGAATGTTATAAGAACTCGTCAAGAAAGATGATTCTGTATCTTGCAGATTTCA
>NC_087204.1:4536606-4569106 GCF_015104395.2 Macrobrachium nipponense
AGGTTAATTTTGATTTCGTCACTGATGGAAAAAGTCCAAATGAAATATCGTCTCGGGTAGTTCTTTTTGTTTATATTTTCTTTTCATTTGATTATTGTAGTTATTTTCAGCATCTCTACTATTCAGTTCACTGAACTCAATTGTTGAAAAAGTATACATTACTTATTTTGAAAGGAACGAAGATATAATGATAGATTCAGCCAGTACAAGGTTGGGTTAAAAAAAAGAGAGAGAGAGAGAGAGAGAGAGAAAGAAAGAGAGAGAGAGAGAATGGAAATGAGTGGAGCTCTGTGGGAGATGAGCATAGGTAGCTGGAGGCGCCGATGATGAAGAACAACGGAGAGAGAGAGAGAGAGAGAGAGAGAGAGAGAGAGAGAGAGAGAGAGAGAGAGAGACAGGACTCTACCCAGGTTGTTGACGTCTTACTTGATTCATCTGCATAATTTCAACTGACATATCTCGAATTCCCTCGGTCTTCATCATTTCCAGTCTGTTGCAACTTCCAGGCAAATATTCTTCGTTCAATGATTCCAGAGACGACCACGTCATATCTCGCTGATAAGGACGGTTTTCGATATAAAAATATTTGCTCTTATTTATTCCTCTTAATAAGTGAAGACACCCTGCGCTTGAAATACTTTCTATAGTTTTATAGAAATTGACGGTGTACTCCAAACGTTGATGAAACGGTATATCGAAGTTTTATTAATAAATCTGACTTCTATGAACTTTCATTTTTCGACTAACTTATAGAATGACCTGGCGTACGTCACATTGGTCCAATGCATTTTTTTGCACGAAACGAAACTGTTCATGAAGTTTCTACTGATTTCCTTAAAAAAATTCTTTGTCTAATATCAAACGAATTCATTCGGCACTGCCTCCCTACTGTTAACTAAGTCGTTATCATCCTCTTATTGCTCATCTTAAATATTTTCGTATGATTTTTCATACGAGAAAATAATTGTAGAAGGTTCAGTATGATATTGACTTTCTTCCAGAACATTGTGCCTTTCTTCTTCTTCTTCTTCTTCTTCTTCTTCTTCTTCTTCTTCTTCTTCTTCTTCTTCGTCTTCTCCTTCCGAGATTGACTGTGAAAAAAAAGCAGTTGTTGTATGACGACAATCGAAGTACCCAATCTTCCAGATTAAAAGAATCAGTTCTGTTGGGAAACTTCTTCCAGAGTTACACCAAAACCCCGTCTAACGAAAGGCTAAACAACGCGGTCAAGACGGCAAAAATATGTTTTCTATCTCCGAGGCTGTTTTCAGTTACAAACACGGATTCTGTTTTCGTTGTTTGCTTCATCATTCTTCTCCTATTGTGAGCTCGAGGAGGAAATCACTATCACCTGTGTGTGCGCTCAGGTGGAAACCGAGTTGCTTATTTATATACGTATATTTTTCAACCTGCTTTTCTGTGTGTATATCTCTTTATTTCCTGTCGTGATTTCGACCTTAATTTACGTTACGATAATTATTCTAAACGTTAATGAACTTGACATATATTAAGTAAAATGCCTTCTTGCTTTAATGATGCATAGCGAGAAAATCAAATCAAATGGAAAAGCACATGCGAGTCTATATTTGTTGACGAAAATAAACAACTATCTCGAGTAGTTTCATATCAAGGACGTTCCAATATTACTGCTCTTCTCGTCTTGATTTTATATTTTTCCACAGGTAATCATGATCTTTTTGCCATACTTTTCTGGTGGTGAAAATTTAATTGCAAAGACACTTTGCAATTTCATGTTTTATGTTCGTTTGGTAATGGGAGAATGCTATCGGTAAAAAAAATAAATAAATAAAAATGAAAGCGTTCCATAATATAGAGGAAATATTAGACAATCTTCGAGATAAGAAAAAAATGCATATACCTATAACAAGTTTTGGTTTAAAATAGGAAATTGAAAAAAAAATTATGAAAGGGTGATTGTTGTACCTGGCAGACACAGTGAATTCGATCGTAAACGGTTATTGTCGCTGATTATATATATATATCTATATATATATATATATATATATATATATATATATATATATATATATATATATATATTATATATATATATATATATATATATATATATATCTCTCTCTCTCTCTCTCTCTCTCTCTCTCTCTCTCTCTCTCTCTCTCTCTCTCTCTCTCTATATATATATATATATATATATAGATATATATATATATATATTATCTATATATATATAATATATATATATAATAATATGTATATATATATATATATATATATATATCTATATATATATATATAGATATATATATATATATATATATATATATATATATATTATATATATATATATTCTATATATATCAATATATATATATATATATATATATATTATATATATTATATATATATCTATCTATATATAATCAATATATATATATATAATATATATATAGATATATATAATATATATATTATATATAGTATATATATATATATATATATATATATATATATATGTAAGTGTTTACATAATAAAAATATGGAATGTTAGTCCATATATATAAAAGTCTAAAACTAAAGAGGTCAACCAGATTGCTTGCAGGAATGTGATCAGACTAGAGACGCTAAAGATGACGTATACAATAAGTATGTAGGCTAAGATAACATGCCGTCACCTGTAGTCATTCAATTGTTTATAAACATTAGTCCAAGCTCCCTGCTTGAGACAACTACCCCGACCTATTATTCAAACGGCCTACGTGATCTGTAGCGTGTCTCATTCGATTGTGTGTTCGTATGTAACTATGTCATTTGATAGTATGTTCATATGTTCGAACTACTGTCTGTTCCTTCATAACTTGTAACAGAGATGGTAGACAAGCAGAACAGAGTTAGCTATCGTCATTAGAAGACCTGTACCTCTTTACCTAAGCTTTATCATGTAGAGGAATAGGATTAGCCATCATCATTGGCAGAAGCGATCAAGCTATCGTTATTAGAAGACTTGTACAATCATATCTGATCTTCACCATGTAAAACTTCAGAAGAATATATAATTTTTTATACTTAGTGTTTTCTACAAGAACCTCACCGAACCATGAGTTTAACACATCGTCGTAAAGATAATACCGACTTCGTAAGTGATCTACAAACCCCCAGACACTCCATAGAAGATGGAAGTGCAATACCAACCGACTTAGCGTAATATTATCGCAAGTCTAACATTACCTCATAGGGCGCCTTATCATACAAGGCACAAGCCCTAATATTGGTGGCCAGCGTACCAGAAGAACTCTACAACGTCCTACGAAGAAAAAACCAGAATAATAAATCATGTATCATAAGAAGTCAACGACGACGGAAGCAGCAGATTCTTCAAGCAACCTAGTATCATCGTTAGTGAGCGACTTCAGAAAACAATAAGAACTCTTCAACGACGACGAAAGCAACAGATTCTTCAACCAACTTAGTATCATCGTTTAGTGAATAACTTCAAGAAACAAAACCGACGTGTCTTTTTCCTACGACAACGCAAGCTTCGTCTCTCATTAGAATCATTCAAGAAAACATCGTTAGTGAGCGTTTCCGGCACTCCAAGAAACAAACCGAACGCGTCTGCAGCATCGGATCTTTCAGGGGCTCGAATCATCGAAACAACGCGCACGGGGGAAACTGAAGCCAAACCAGGTCATCCGCTAAATAGAGAAGGAGGACCAAGGCCGTGTGTCGTTATCGGAACACCGTGACTTCCCACAAAAGCAAGCTAAGTACAATCTTTTATTCATTTGGAGTAACTTTGAGTGTTTCCTTTACAGGTCGAATTTCGTTATTCCTGTGGCTGAAGTTACGAGACATTCTTAATCTTACTTTTTTACAGAAATTATCTACATCATTGAGATTTCGCTACTGCGAGTTTTTTATCTTTGAGTGTCTGTTTCCAGAAGTTCTACTGAAATATCATAATCATATACTATGTTAATTTTATCATTTTGGGTGATTATTAATCCCTTACGTAACAAATTATATTAAACAGTGAATATGCGTTTACGCAGTGGACGTCTGTATTTATACAGATGCATGGATAGGGTCGTTAAGCAACGTAGTGATTAGAAAACACACAAAAAACAAGTGGAACACCCGTACAAATCTATATAAATTAGAGGTAACACTATTTCGGGTCATGACAATAAATGCTCCTTTGCAAAGTCCCGCTCGCAGTTTTAGCCTTGAGTTTTTTGAGTTATATAAAATATCGAACCTCAATGACTCAACTTAACTTTAAAAATATGGCTGGATTGCAAGGAATAACATGTCTATAAAAAACTTTCATCAGGCTAAATGCGCTGACCAGGATCCCTCACTATTTCAAATTTTAGCAAAGAATGAAGTACAAACAGTTAATATTGAATGCAGTAGTGATAACTTGTCTTATTAGTAATCGCTCAGTTCCTAATAGTTCGTCATTCATTGCTTTATACGTAACCAGCAACATAATGCTAAAAAACACACATACGTTGCCGATGGTAATAAAGAGAAGGATCCTAATTATTACAAAAGAATAGAAACAGTAGCCCGTTCAGAATCAAACAAGCAAACTCGGTGACTGTGTCACCTAGTCAAGCAGTCAAGGTCAGTCAAAAAACTGCCGAAGTGTTCAAAGCAAAGCAAATTCCACACAATAAGCGACTCTAGCAGAGTGGGGAAAAGCGATGTTGGTTCATACATACCGATATCTTTTTGAATTATAAGGATTTTTCCTATGAAACACACGACCGTATAAAGTAATCAGAGCAGGTTTTCGTTTTTTTTAATACGTAAGTTATTATAATAGTGGTTGGATAAAGCCCGACTGTACGCGCCGTAAAAATTAGAATATCTTGTTTATTTCTTTAGTAGACGTAATATCCTGTATTTACGGACTCACCGTCTGTTGTTCGAACTTCCCTAATGAGAAGTCCGGATAAGCGAGCGCTTACAGATACCTCTATAGTTATAAAAAACATTGATCTGTATCTAGTGTAATTGTAAGATATCCATCTAGGGATACACAAAATATTATCTTACATCCTGCAAAATAAGGCGTGTTTATCAAAGGAAAATCCTATAAACCTTCAAACATATTGAAATCCGTTTGAACAAAAAGAGACAGTTAATCAAATAATAACTTATATAAGGAACTATACATTTGTCTCATAAATCGTAACATTGTTCAAATGACCCAACAGAATTTTCCCACAACCGCAGTCGCACTTTGCACGCAAAATCTCGAGAAGCATGCACCCTCGAATGTCTTAGTGCGTGTAAAAAGACTTTGCTGGGAAATGAAATTTTAATCCTTCCCGACACTCTGAAATATAACGATTTCCGCGAACAAAGCCCTAAAAGTATACATATCGTGGATACGGAAGTTATAAATATCGCATTTTTTATTGTTGCTAATTTTTAATCACGCCCAACCAGTCGTGGATGAATCTCTGTTAATCTATCTAAAGTAATATCCGTAAAGTCATTCAAGCAGAGGTGATTCAGCAGAAATTTTTTTTTTATCTTTTACCTGAATACCAGGAAGTTTCTCCACTAGCGAGTGATCTCTGGAAAAAACGGATGTAATTTAACACAAAACTACGGTCTAAGGACAAACATAAAGCTATATACGTACTTCGTATAGACTCTCACTGCAATTTCAAAATAGAGATAAATGACGAAGTTGAAATATGTTAGTAATAGGAGCCATTAGGAAATCAAATAGCCCATATAATTTTCCCTCAAAAACGTCATGCCATAAAAGATCGGACTTGGCGTATCTGCGTAGATTTCTGTCGCTTAAACAAGGAAACGACTCCCGATAGTTTCCAGTGCCATGTAGCGACGACATCTTATCGCTGTTGGGTTAGAATAAATTTTTCACCAGCTTGGACTTACTTAAAATGCTTTTACCAGATACCATTACCTAAGTGATTGTACCTCATACACCGTTTTCAGCACACTCAGGGGACATTATCAATTTTTACGTATGCCTCCGGCTTACGTTGCACCCCAGTTACAATATAGTGTTTGGAGACTTTTAGGGATAACCTACATGCCTATATGGATGATCTTGTAATCTTTTCTAATACCTTAGAAGTACATTCACATAAAGTAGAGCTAGTGCTACAGAGACAAAGACAAATAATCTCAGAGTAAAATATCTAAATGTGAGTTTTTAAAACCGAACATGTTTATCTAGGTTTTATGTGTCTGGTCAAGGTCTTAAAAGTAGTCCATGGTAAGGTGTCGGCTATTCATAACTTTCCGGTACTTATTAACGTAAAAGGGGGATACAGCACTTTTGCGCTGTAGTGGGTATTACAATCGTATGTAAATATGTAACTCTTCAATCATGACAGCTCCTTAACAGATCTTACGAAGAAGAGCGTAGATTTATTATGGTCTGAAAAGCATCAACAGGCGTTCGATATCTTAAAAGCGGAAAATGCAGCTTACCTAACTTAAAATCCCTGATTTAAATAAGGAATTTTTTTTTATTGCAACAGACGCCTCAGACCAAGGGGTAAGAGGGATACTACTTCAGTAATATGATAAACAGTTCTTTCCTATAGCTTTTTATTCACGTAAACTAAAGCCCTCTGAAAGTAAAAATGCAGTAATAGGCAAGGAAGGGCTAGGTATCTTTAACTCACTAGTACATTTTAAGTTCATAATCTATGGCTATCCTGATAAAGTCCTTACTGAACATGAGTCCTTTACCGAGTTTTTCAAAGGCTTTAATCACAGTCCAAAAGGAACTCGGTGACAAATGATCATTCAGGTCTTTGGAGCCAAGATAAGATATCTACCTGGGAAAGCAATTATCATAGCTGACGCATTATCCCGCAAATCCCGCACCATACTGCAAAGAACCATTAATTAGACTAAAAAATATAGAAATATCCGTGCCTATTGTTAAAACCGTATCTAAACAAGAAAATTCCTTAAACCAAGAGATCGCGAGCATTGAATATCTGGGTCGGAGCGCAGAACTGTTACAAACTGAACAAAGCAAGAGTCAGCAGCAGCTAAGCAAAAACAATAAACACTTCGAACGAAACAGGGTCAGCGGCTAAGCAAAAACAATACACACTTCGAGCAGAAACCCTAAAGCAAAAGTATATTTAAAGTATGTGTATCAGAATAATGTAATCAAATGTAATATTATATGTAGGTCCGTGACGAGGAAAACCCGAAGAACACAGCAGATGACTAACGACCAGGTAGTAGTAATAATCTCTTTCATACCAATCGTCATAAACTGGTTGCGTTCCGTCATCCAGGTTTCCCTACTATGTCACAGAAAGCCAAATCACTGTTTTACTGGCCTACAATGCTTACAGATATAAAAAGCACATAACTGATTGTAACACGTGTCATGAAAACAAGGGACACACTAAGACACCTGTCAGTTAAGGGCCTATCCTGTGCCAAATCAATCCTTGAAAGAATATACGTAGAATTATTAACAGAATTACGAGTCTGACAGAGGAATAAACACTTCTTAGTGTTAATAGTTCCTTGACACGTTATATAGAATTAATAGCACCAAAAAACAAACACCGCAATTGAGTGCGTTAGGAATATTTATGAGTGCTAAATCAGTAAACATGGAATTCAACACATAATAATCTGTGACTCGGGTGGTGTAAATCAAAAATAATCTCCTTAACACGTTGTGTGAATTCCTATCTATAAGAAAACCAATAATATATTTTATCACCCAGTCAATCGGTTTGGTAGAATAACTGATAATTAAATAGGAAGTGTCAATGTCTTACGAGTTACGACTCGTGATATTGGATCCGAACTGGATTATAGCGGTTCTCGCGGTTTTAAATACCTTTATCATTTATATCTTGATGCCGCAAGTAGCCTTATACGGTACGCCGCTAGAACACTTTGTCCCATATTCAAGCAAAACCATTATTATCAAATATATATAAAAAAATATAAAATAAATAAATATAAAAAAACAATAAGATAAAATATGGATACAAGTGGAGTCAATATAAATACACTCCCGTAAGAAGTCGGAAGGGTTACAAATTATAATAAAAAAAGGAATCACGATAAAATCAATAAGCAAAACGTAACCATAGATAATTAAATATCCAAATATATATGCGTAAAGATTTGAACTCTAACTTAACGCTTTAGTAATGACAAATAAGCTAAAAGTTCAAACACATATCCAAAATCTACTGACATATTGTCTGTCCCGGTGATTTATATTCGTAGTCAAAAAAAAAAAAATTAAATAAATAAATAAATAAATAAAATAATAATAAATAAAATAAATAAAATAAAATAAAAGAGATTTTAAAGTCAGGAAGTCTAGAAGTGAAAATGTTATCTATGGAATAATCCTATATGAATCTTATACAGGGCTAATAATATATATAGAATTTGTATGGAAACCTTTTTCATTAGTTTCAATAAGGAATATTTAATTTAACATAATCATGCAGTTTTCCAACATGAAACTAATATATTGTTCAATTTTGGTACTGTTTTTTTTCAGACATTCTTCTCATGTGGGTCGAGTATTAAAAAACAAAAAATTATCCTAAAGTCGTATTTATTACAGCAAGTAACGTAACTCTTAGCTGGCTGAGAGCAATCTCCTGCCAAGTGACGACGTCATCATTGCCGTATCAGCATTTGTTCCTTTTAACCTCAATAATCTGCTTACACAGGCTTCATCTGTGTGTCGTCTCTGCTTGCGAAGCAGATTGACTGGAGAAAGGAATGCTTAGCTCATGAACTTCACAGGTGGTTCATAGGTCACATGACAGGCCACATAACATATTCTTATCCGTGTGTGTAATGCAATTAGTTAAGGACTTGCAATCATTTTAAAATTAATGAACAAAATAAGCAAATAGAATTTCTATAACAACAAAATGAATTAATTTTTTCTGAACCTCATAGACATTTAGAAGTATCACGATATGGATATGGATTATTTACTTGCAACATTAGCTTATTACAATCCAGGTAAATCACATTCATGGGAAAATGTCACATTTTCTTGAAAACCCAAAGTTTATTTAGAAATTAGTTACATAGTGGGTTTTTTTCGTTGCATCTCCTACCTATTAATAAAGTTTAAAAATTAACCTCAGAGGATGCGCACGAGAAAATTGAATATGAAACTTTTGTTAGGGGCACATAGGATCAGATTTTATCACAACTTAATTTCAGTTAGCATAGAGAAATACAGAATCATGATTAATCTTCTCTTTGACTCTTATGTTGCCTGGCAATCTTACAAATAGCTCCGTTTTCCACTTCTTTGTCTAGTAACTTACTACCAGTAATATCGAATTTTCTTTGAGATTCGTATTGATATCTATTTATTTTTTTTATAATTAATGGATATTTTTACAGTCATCATAGACCTGGGTGGTTTCACTCATTGTTAATGCCATGGATAAAAAAGTTTGTACAGCGAATTCATGTGGGTTACGTCTGGTCTAAATGGCTCTCTTCCCTCCCCTGTATTTGGATGTTGTCTGAATTTACTTTGCCCTTGTGACAAGTATAATTTCACTTGCAGGCTGATTAATGGAACCTGGTTACAGTATCCTGCAGTATGAGAGTTTCACATCGCAACTTCAAAAAATCGTTCGTCGCAGCGGACGACTACAGTCAAGTAACAACCGCCTACAATGTGAAAGGAATTTCATGGACTTCTTCGACCGACACCGTATCTCGTCGTTAATCTCGTTTTCATGCGGAACGCTCCAGCGGCTGTCGGAATTCGACTACAAAAGGGACATACTTCCGACAATTACGACCCGAAGGATATTCAACTCTACTTTGCTGGCGAAGGACTCGTGCTGGGGATGTTTTTTTATTCATCGCGAACGTAATCGTGTAGCTTAGGATGCAGAGAATAAGTATGAGCGCAAAATAGAACGTTGGGCTCGCCCAGGCAAATTTTCCCCTTGTTTTAACCATTGAAAAAGGCCGTTTCATTGGCTATAGGTGGTTGTCTGGAACTGTGTAATGGAAGTTGTTTTTTCGAACACGCTAGTTAAAAGTGAAGTAGTCTAACCTCGGTCATGTATCCTATATATATAAAGTATCATGTATCCTATATATAATTGATCATAAATAACAGAGTCGAAATATATCTTTGCGTGTACGCAATAGGAATCTCTTATATAAATGATCATAAATAACAGAATCTAAATATATCTTTGCGTGTACGCAGTAGGAATCTATTTAAAGTGCACATATATTAATCATAATTATATGAATCCATATACATATGTATAAACAAATCTGCAGTTATATATGAGTTAGTATATGAATTAATGAATCAGATATATAACATTTAGCATAAACATCAACGAATCAATCAGAATAAACATTAATAATTTTATCATTCATATAAAATTTTTTATCAGTGAAAATATGATTTTTATCATGTTAATCTTCATTCTATGCAATTGTCAGAGTACATTAGTATTTTCTGTAGCATATGTATCTTAATGAAATGAAGTGAAAAACTGTATCATTATATATCACGTGATCACTATTATTTACCAATATCATTGTTTTATATTTTATTACTTGAATCAATTCATGTACACAATGAATTTTTATTTACTTATATATATATATTCACATAGTGTCTGTATCACCACTCCTATAAGTCAAGTGCAAGTCAAGTTTGAGTAATATTCAGTAGTTGGTTTTGGTAGCTGACCGAGCTAATGTAAGTGTTTACATAATAAAAATATGGAATGTTAGTCCATATATATAAAAGTCTAAACTAAAGAGGTCAACCAGATTGCTTGCAGGAATGTGATCAGACTAGAGACGCTAAAGATGACGTATACAATAAGTATGTAGGCTAAGATAACATGCCGTCACCTGTAGTCATTCAATTGTTTATAAACATTAGTCCAAGCTCCCTGCTTGAGACAACTACCCCGACCTATTATTCAAACGGCCTACGTGATCTGTAGCGTGTCTCATTCGATTGTGTGTTCGTATGTAACTATGTCATTTGATAGTATGTTCATATGTTCGAACTACTGTCTGTTCCTTCATAACTTGTAACAGAGATGGTAGACAAGCAGAACAGAGTTAGCTATCGTCATTAGAAGACCTATACCTCTTTACCTAAGCTTTATCATGTAGAGGAATAGTATTAGCCATCATCATTGGCAGAAGCGATCAAGCTATCGTTATTCGAAGACTTGAACAATCATATCTGATCTTCACCATGTAAAACTTCAGAAGAATATATAATTTTTTATACTTATGTTTTCTACAAGAACCTCACCGAACCATGAGTTTAACACATCGTCGTAAAGATAATACCGACTTCGTAAGTGATCTACAAACCCCCAGACACTCCATAGAAGATGGAAGTGCAATACCAACCGACTTAGCGTAATATTATCGCAAGTCTATACATTACCTCATAGGGCGCCTTATCATACAAGGCACAAGCCCTCTAATATATATATATATAGATATATATCTATATATAGGATGTAAATATATATATATATATAAATATATATATATCTATTTATATAAATGTATATATATATATATATATATGTCTATATATATCTCTCTCTCTCTCTCTCTCTCTCTCTCTCTCTATATATATATATATATATATATACACACATATATATATATATATATATATATATATATATATATATAATATATAAATATAATATTATACATATATATATATATAGTATATATATATATATATATAGGATATATATATATATATATATATATATATATATATATATATATATATATATATATGTATGTATATATATATATATGTATATATATATATATATATATATATATATATATTATATATATATATATATATATATATACATACATAGATATATATGTATATATATATATATATATATATATATATATATATATATATATATATATACATATATATATATATATATATATATATATATATATATCAGCAACAATTACCGTTTACGATTGAATTCACTGTGTTTGTTCAGATATAACGAATCATTTTCATAGTTAATTTTTTTCCTATTCCCTATTTTAAAGCCATATACCAAACTTGTTATTATTATATGCCTTTTGTTTCTAATCTTGAGGATTGTCTAATATTTCCTCTATATGGAATTTTTTTTTTTTTCGTGTTTTCGAATCTTCTGGTCAGGCTAGAACGGGAAATCAACTTGCCATCCCGAATAGCCTTCTCTCATCGAAAAACGAACTTAAAACATGAAATTGCAGTGTCTTCGCAATTAAATTCTCATCACCAGAAACGTAGGGCAAAAAGATCATGATTATCTGTGGAAAAATATAAATCTATATACCTTAGAAGTATCGGTCCAAACCTTATCATTTATAAATCAACCCATACTTACTTATGTGTGTTGGTTTTTCACACATGTATTGTATGATTTACTCACTCTAAAAGCTAGGGCATGGTATACTTAAATGCTAATTTATCGTGTTCCATTAGCTTGCTGGAATATTGGAAAAGATAGATTTACATATGAAACTTCATCCTGATTTGATTAGGCACTTTTCAGCAATAATTCAACAATTGTGTGCAGGAGTACTGAGTGTGCCTTAGCTTGCATTTTGCTTGTCTGTACATTTTCTATCACTGCTTTGTAAATATTCACAAAGCACTCGACGTTTCCTTTATTCGCATTACGATAACTTAGATTTTGATCTCGTGGACATTGTGTATGTAGCGTTGCTTAGAAAGTGTTCGTAAAGTACTCGATATTTCATTTATTTGCGACTCTTTGGTTTGCACTGTTTACAATATCAGTATATAATGCCATTCCTTTAAATATTTATACAAGATACTTCACTTCGGTCTAATTCAGGAGGAGAACTTTGCTATTCCAAGAATGTTATTGTCAGTGGTAAGACGCTGCCTGCCTTCTGCATATGAACATCACTTGACCTCTACGTGACGGATGCCTTTGCTCACGTTTTTGGTTATATCAGAGGAGACTACACCGTTGTTTTTATTAAACCAAAATTAGCTGAAAGGATATCGACCTCGTTAGAAAAATGTTTTTGTCTTTGGACAGGGGTTAAACGAAAATTAGATGTCATGTCTTTTGTGTTAAAAGGACACTGAATATTCATTTTTAGCAGTCAGATAAAAAAGTAATTCAGCTATTTTTGGAATTCATCAGCCATGTTGTCTGAAAATGGAATTTGGACGAGAAAAAAAAAAGAATATTTAGTACTATGAATTGTAGTAACTAAATTCTGGCAATAAGTATCTGAGAAAGCAGAATGACCACTAAAGCAGTAAAATGAAATGTTTGAAGATCACTGAGCATCACTGAGCCGGAGGCCATATAGTTTTACCTACAATACACTTTTGATGTTTAATATTAAGCAATTTTACTCGTGCAATGTTACTGCTCTCGCTCGAATTCCGTTTCCTTTGAAAGCATAACTATTGGCAGAACTTCCTGTTGGAATAACCGCCTTTTTCAAATCTGAGTAGTTTCTTGAAGATTTGCAGTGAATGGGGCTTAAACAAGCGAATGCTGTGAGTGTCCTTCAGATCGTCTGGAAGAAATGATGACATATTAATAAACGGTTGATACAAGAGTGCTATATCCCATCATTTAATCTAATTAAAAAGATTGATTGATTAAAGTATAAACTTGAAAGAAATTTGTATGAGTAATTTTTTTTTATCAAGGTAATGTCCTCATCATTTGTAAGTGAGTAGCAGTCGCTTACAAATTCCATAGATCTTTTTATGTAAATACGAAATTAACTGCCCTTTTTTGTTAATAATGAATTTGGCAGCCATAAATGGCGGAGCTTTGTCTCTAAAGTGAACCAGGGCTACCATCAGTAACAAATCAGCGTGAAGGAGCTAAAATAGTTTCAAAAGCCTAATGAATTTTCCGGTTTGCTTGGCTCACAATTCTGAAGTTGTTAGTAATGAAAGATATTATATTCTAAATCACTTTTCCCAACTGTAAACGCAAATGCCAATAGAAATACGTTAATGCCCGGCTATGCCAACGTTGGCTTTCCTGATTGGAAAACCTCTTCTTCCCCTGCCTTGTTCTTCTTGGCTGAGATCTGTCACTCTTGTTGTGAACCGGCTGTTGCAGGAACTAACTCCACTGGCGAAACCACGTATAGAAGGTTTAGTTTTTTTTTTTTTATAAATACGTCTTTACACCGCGGGTGGGAGTGAAAGGAGGTTGTCATGTTTTCAATGTACATTTATTATGATATGAAGAAATGGCAGGTATTTCTGCACGTATTGAAATTTGACATTAGTATGGTATGAAGAAATGGCAGGCGTTTTTACCCGTATTGAAATTTGACATGGAGGATGTATAAGGCCTTGAAAATGATCTTGGTTCTGTTAGCAGGTCTCACCATTAATCAGATAGGTATAAGTTCGTTTTTGTTGTGAGCGTTTGTTTATATTACGAACACAAATGCATTTTAGTGTGTTTATATTTCAATCATCCAGCTGGTAGTTGTTAATCTCTTGTGGCATAAGTTTTTGCAGATTATCACCGGTATCGACCCGTGTGGTGTTTTCTCTTTGATATGACCGGCGGCGTGAAACCTTGCTTAAATTACTGTTATACATTTGTGTGTACCCTACTCGGGTTACTTGCATTTAGAAATGCTTTTGGTTTTTACTCCAAATCAAGGCATGTTGAAGATTAAGTATAGCAATTAGCAACACCCTTTAAAATGCCAACCTTAATTGGCTACTGGTAATCTTTATTGCCTGTAAGGCCAAGAAACTTGTGATGGATTTGAATATCCTGCAAATCTAGCCACTTAACAAGGTTTAGGTGGCATATTTTGCATATCAGAAAAATGCCAATTGTGTGTATATTCATGAGTAGCACGAATTAGGTTACACCAGCAATCATAGATACCACGGTTAAAGTGCTTATTCCTCTACTGATAGTAAGTTGGAATTTAATTCGATATTTATCAAAAATTCTTTTGAACTGACCGGGCACGGGTAATAGCGCCAAGTAGAAAAAAATGTAAATTAGCTTTATATTCATAATATCCTACTTTAAAAGGTAGCTTGGTATGTTACAGAATGCTGCCCAATGTATTTGACACAAATACCTTCAAAATGCTGCAGAAATAATGCATTTTGTAATGTTCATAATTTGGTTTTTACACTTAATAAATCAGCCAAGAGTTGATTTACGGCATGTCAGTGATTTTTGAGAAAGGATGTAAGAAGATTCAGGATATACTAGTTAAGCCAAGGTCCTTTAAATATATTGAGAGCGAAAATACTGTCCCTTTGCGTATGACGTCACGCTTCGGACAGTCTCTTCTGAGAACACAGATGTTATGAAAAAATGCGCTTAGTCACAACGTAAGGAAGCATCATGTTTTTTTTTTAATTCATTTTGCCTCTATGAGCCGGGTATGGGCTTTGAGGGAGAGTTTTATTTTAGTTTTTTTTTCATTTTATTTACTTTTTTGCCTCCACAAGCTGGGTGTGGGCTCATAAGGGAAAACTCAAGCTATTGTTTTCATGGTCGTTCTTACAATACTCACTCTTGCAAGTTGTTGAGGTGCCGGGTCGTAAAAGAACACTTGACATTTTTTTTTTTTGGAAAAAAAAAGAACTCTTTTCAGGGACAACGAACACAGCAGATTTCATTTTACCAGCTATTGCTTTTAGGGTCTTAAAAAATTGCCATGAATTGCTGTCAAAATTTCTCGTAAAAATATAGTCTGATGGTGCATAGTTTCCCATTATATAACGGACCCATGTCTCAGACTTCTTGCTGTCCTCAACGTAACCGGTATTTGGATATTTAAATGTAAACATTTTCAGTTCATATCCACCTATATATCTCAAGGACTCTTCTTCGATAACAGATCCCATTGTCTCTTGATTGCTGACATTTAGCTAATTGTTTCCTCGGAAGCCATTTCGTCATCCTTAAGATCCATATCAAATTTCAGTTCTAAAATTTGTCATACGTATTTTCAAAGGGCAGTTCCTTGCTATGAAAAGGCTTGTTAGGTCAGTTTCCGTCAAGGCCATATGATATTTCACGGGATAACTGGTCAAGGTTTTCATCTCCGTTGTTGCCGTTTGCCTTTTCACTAACAGCTTCAATATCCCTACATGGCGGAAAGTTTTCCAATATATATTTAAAATGAACTGCATTGGGATGATCATATGAACACCTCGTCTGACTAATGCATTCTAGAAAACTCTCAAGAATCTTGATTTAATATCCGCGTCATAATCAAAGAAATATCACGACACCTTTTTTTTTTTTAGCATGTTATGCAGCCCAGTCATTGAGTAGCGAGTTGATGCCACTTTCTGGAATCTGTAAAAGATATGGAATTTTGGAATTCCTTTCCCTCATTCCAACATAACATCTATCATTTTCTGTAAAGCACGTTTCTGTCTATCCAAATGTGTCCCAAATGCATTGCGAGCATTTGTCACAGAATCATACAGGAATTCATGACATCGAACCATTCAGTCACTGAATGCTGGTAGTTTATAAAACCAGCATTTTCCTAACAGTTGTTGACCTCTAGTTCCTTTCAAATTTTCATTGCCTTTGTTAACATGAATTTTGAAAGTAGTTGTATGGCATACTTTACACGCTGACTTTGTAAGCCTCTTACATTGATGTCGTTAATTTTGTATGCTAAAGCATACCCTGATACAGTTTTCAAAGAATATCACGGACACTTGAATCGGGCGGTGTAATTTCCATTTTCCATAAAACACTGTCCCCAAAAAATTATATATCTTATAAAATTGGGAGTATCAGCATAAAATTTTTCTAACAGCATATGGTGTTTTTAGAAATGTTTTTCACGGTTAAAGGATTAAATCCAGAGTTCTTAACAAATCTGCTAATTGCTGTATCCAAGATCATGGACAATTGCCACAACGGTAGAGACCAAATTTTTCAACATTCATATGTCCGTTTTCTATGCTTATTAGTGTCATATTAATAAAACCTCAGCGTAATTACTTAAACTTTATCACGAGGGTCATATAAAAACGTCCATCCCTTTGGTATAACTATGCTCATTAGCCATATTCATTATAAAATCAAATGAAACTACGGAAAAACTTCGTTTCTGTCATTGTTTCTGATTTTGCCTTTTGACTAAAAGAATGGGTATGTTGGGTATTAATTTAAAAAAAAATGACGGTATTAAAAAGTTGCACGGAATGTTATATGCTCTGAAAAACATATGCTATATTAACCTGTTAATCGTAAGGATAGTGAAATTTCTCTCTCTCTCTCTCTCTCTCTCTCCTCCGAGCAATTAACTTTTAAACTGAAGGACTAAACGTTAGATTATGGGAATGTTCCCTTAGCTATAGTATGACTCTACTGACCAATAACTGCATTGAATTATGTAATTTGCTATTAGTAGACTCTGCGGGTCGATAAACACACACACAGGAGAGAGAGAGAGAGAGAGAGAGAGAGAGAGAGAGAGAGAGAGAGAGCGTGCCCTTCCCACACATAAGGTCCTATGACTGAACGTCACTCTTCTCATGGTGGTCTTGCCTATACGCGCGTGATCCACCCTCGAAGTATTTGTTTAGACACTTGGTTTCAGCTAGTCCTGGTCTAGTTCACGTAGTGTATACCTATGCCCAATCGTTTGTGAATGTTTTGCGATATTTTTGCGCCTGCTCCACAAAGGCAATGACATATGGTAACGGGTAAAGCAAACAAGCAAATGCAGAGTCTTCAAATACGTCGTCATAAAAGATTAGGAGTAATGAAAATATAGTAAAGAAAAGTTTATTTTTCCAAGTGTTATAATAGTTGTATTTGATGAACGCTATTGATTATGCAGTATGGTAGTTCTTATATCTAAAGCCAACGTATATACCCTGTATGTTGAATGGGTAAGCGAAATAAGACCAGATAAGAAGCTTTAATAAAGAAGTTGTTCAATGTAATTGAATTTATTGTCTGAATTTCCCCCCTCGTTTAATTAAGCAAATCCTTTGCCCAAGCACTGAGGCTAGGGAACTGTGGTTTGGTTAACTACCTGTACTTCATAAATGTTGTATATGTTAAACTTGGCTAATTAATATTAATTTTTCTGGCTTTGCAGCGACATCCACATTCTAATCAAGGCGTCAGTTGCCAAATTTTTAGTTTTTCTAATTTGTTTTAAAACTGCAAAATGGTCTTCCTCGAGGTTGGAGTGAATAGCTATTCTCCTGTGTTCGAAAATTCGAAATTGTGGAAAATAGAAAAGCACCGTCGATTATTTTGTGTGTGTGTGTTTAGGAGGGGTGGGATGCCGGATGGTGGCGGGCCCGGGAGTTTTACTTTGCATTGGTTAATATTTTGCGATTATTTGCAACAGAAAACAATAGGCTCTATATTTTACATAAGTTTTATGTGCTTTTAATGCTTTTGCCCCACACGTAAAGGCTTTCTCATTTTGAATAAGCCTTTGAAAGGTTTTTCTCAGGAAGGTCAGATTATGTGTCCTGCAATTTCTATACTGTTTAATTATAACTAAATCCAAATGCTTACTTTTCTGAAACTCCAGCTAGTGATTGCTTAGAGCACATGTGAATGACAAAGTAGTGCAATGTCTAATTCGTTGTAATTACGAAACTTAGTTTTTTTTGTATGGTGTTTTTATGTTGCATAGAACCAGTGGTTTTTCAGCAACGGGACCAACGAAAATTGACGCTCCAAGTTTTGGTGGTTTTGCTCGAAAAGTATATTAAGATTACAGAATAATCTTTAAAAATTGTATTTCAGTGCAGAGATTTTTAATAAAAAAAATTTTTTAACTCTTGTTGCTGTGCCAATTCACTTAAACTTGAGTCCGTCTGTTGGACATTGTTGACAATTTCTTGATTGCAAAATGGAACATTGATTGCAGTGGAACAAAGTGTCCAGGTTGCTTAATCTTTTGGCACTCTAGTGGTTTTCAGGTTACAGATTACCCTAAGTATATTCTTATCAAGGAGTATGATTATGAAAACTTGCATTTTGTTTGAGGAAACAAAAATATCTGTAAAACGGTTAATCATGGTCGTTTTGTTGTCATTGGAGGAAAAAATAAATGACAATATTTTCATGTCTGTGACTGGAAAAATGAATATGGTTCAGTACCATGGCCGTATGATATTCTGATCATGAATGATGATTCAGAGGCGGAGTCTGGCCTCGGCTTGACAAGGTACTCCGAAGGATATGATGACCACTTAAGTTACGAGGTCACAATATTCACAAATAGTGTTGCTAGTTGACCTGAGTTTACTATCCAGATATCATTAGTTCTAAATTATCATGCGTTTTTGTTCTGGTGCTAGTGTTGCAGATAATTTTTGATTTTGATAGGCGACACCCTATTGCAAAGGATTTTTAGAAAATTTAGTTTGATGTGATTTGTCTATAATAATTTCTGTTTGGTGATGTGATTTGTCTACAATTTCTGTTTGTTGATGTGATTTCTGTATAATTTCTGTTTGGTGATGTGATTTCTGTATAATTTCTTTGTTTGGTGATGTGATTTCTGTATAATTTCTATGTTTGGTGATGTGATTTGTCTATAATTTCTATGTTTGGTGAGAATGTGATTTCTACCTATAATTTCTAGAGTAATGCATTATTTTTGTTTGCAGTATTTATGTTCCGTGTGTTGAGTTATGCTTGTCGAAATGTTTAAAGTCATAGGACCTGACTCGTGCAGTTTTCTTTTTTCAGGAAACAGAACTTAGTCTAAAGGCCTGTCCACACGAGTGGGCCTGATCGGCGTGCTCCGGGGTTGACGGGCAAATTCTGGCGGGTTTACCCGTGAACGTTGTCCACACGGGTGAGGGATGGAGAGGTGGGCGTGGCCGACGATGCCAGTAGTGTGTTCAGTGCGGTACGATAAACATTGTGCCTACCGCAAACAAGATGATAGCGTAGCATGATAATTGCGTTGTGTGTGATGAAAAAGAAGCGAATATGGTGCAAAGAATGGCTCGGTAAAAGAAATGTATATGGTTAACATAAGTCTGCCAGGGTCGAAGCTCAAACCATTGGGCACCACCATGGTGATTTTACTACAAGACCCATCGGGCAATTTGACGGTTTGCTCGTCAAGTGTGCCCGTTAGAGGGGAAGTCCGCCGATGAGGCCCGATTGTGTGGACAGGCCTTAAATGTCAGAGCGCACCCCTATCTCGTTGTCCAAATATCAGAGCACACGCCCATCTCGTTGTCCAAATGTCAGGACGTGCTTCGAATGGCAGAATGCACACCCATCTCGTTATCCTCCTATTAAAACTTCAGTAAAGTATACAGAGGAAGAATAATCTCCCGTAATTTAGCAGGAAATTATTTTTTAAACTTTAATTTCATTGCTATTGGTATGCGTAGTGTAGTGATCAATTGCCGGGGAGCATGTATTCGTTATCAGTGCTTACAGCCATACCCCGTTTTTTTTTTTTTTATACATTTACCTTTGGTATCTAACAGAAACTTCTTACACCTCGGTATGAGGAGAGCTGACAAAACATTGGTAACTGTATACAGTTACTGCAGGATTTGTAAGTATATTGCTATAACACATTTTAACTTTGTGGATCACAAAATGCTGGGTGTGATGAAACAAGTTATGATTTTCCTCTCGGTTACAACACTCAAGTTTGTCAGCATCACTTGTACAGGATGTTCACTGCACTGCAAAATAGTGTCCATATGGGTTAATTTCTCAGTGTCTTTTTGCAAAATCTCCTTATCCAAGTCTGCAAGGGTTTAGCACTGTATAATCCTCTCATTTCCTGCGGCGATTGTTCCTTCTGACTGACTTACAAGGCTTTAGTTAATTCAGTCATAAACTAAACCTGTGTATGGAAGTCTGAATAGTTTATGTTGTTAAGGATTGTGGTGCATATTGTGTTTAAAAGGCTTCATCAAAATCCGTGTCCTAAAAAGAGTGGTTTTGACAGGTTACTAAAATTTGCTTTCGGGTAAATGTAATAATACGGTGCCTTATCCTTTGTATTGGTGTTTAAGGTATGAGTCTATCTACTAAATAGAAATAAAATTTGGGATAGAAAAAGAACTTCGACCGTGTCGAGGATTTGATTTCTGGTAATCATGTTTTCAAGTGAGGTGTGAAGATTTGTAACAGGAGATTATATTTATGAAGGATGGTATACTATAGTATTGATTTTGGGCAGTTCAATTTGCCAAAACATGTTGCTAATAATGTGATCTATCTAATCAGAATTTTTTTGTCCGGTAACAAAACTGAATCCACCATCAAGACGACCATAAAGTAAAGTTACGCGTAACAATCTCTGCAAAATTCAAGTCCAGCACCAGTTAATTCCATGAAACTGCCAATAGAGAACAGGCATTGAAATGAATTTGTTTAATCAGGACAGTTCAGGGGTTCTCAAAGTGGTCGATATCGACCCCCAGGGGTCAATAGGATCATCCAAGGGATCTATGCATAGTCAGGGGGTCAAAAGGGGGTCGATGAATAACTAACGTGACGGAGAATTAAGTTACATATACTCGAACATCTAAAGATCCAAACATTTTTCTACTAGATGTTACTTTATCACGCTTTATTTCAAGTACTGAACTAATTCTACTCTAATTGATTGACGTTGTTTTTTTTTAATATTAAATGATAGTCTAGGGGGTCGATAGAAAATTTGAAACTTCATAAGGGGGTCGAGGAGTTTAAAAGTTTGAGAACCCCTGTGTCAGATGCTAGTGAGGTACAGGTGGGTGTTGCATTTAATTTTAGTTTAGTAATTGACATATTCTTTTCGCTCTAAAGATAGAGGAGTTCCATTCAATCTAACTTTGACCTGATAAACTGTTCAACTTCGTTGTAACAGCCTTCATACATTCTGCATTAAATTAAGTTTTTGACCAGGACTTTTTCCTTGCTTGTTTTGAAGGTTAATCTAACTTCATACTTACCAGACTCTTAGACATTTACCGTCTATGTTACAGAATTTTATTTATAAATGTTCATAGCATATACGTTTACAGGCTGTATATACCAGTGTTGCAAGGACTAATGAATTTTAAAGCTGTTCCATTAAGAAACTAATCATATATTTAAATTGAAAGATTCTAAATGTCAAATTCTAGTGTATATTTTGCCTTACATTATTTTTAAATTTTTTCCAATATCCATACCATATGTAAGACCTGTTCTTACTTCACTGTCAATTGTTTTTCAACGTTTCCAGTATTCTAGGTTGTACATGTTCAAGGAAGATTCTGTAACTTCAGAAAGTACCCACATTTCTAAGACCTAAACCCACGTTATTTTACTTGTTCCTCTAAACCTTTTTTACTAGTAAGCCTTTTTGCCATGAAGTTTTTTTTATGTAACTTCAGTATATTTTGTGGCTTACCTTAATAGTACCTTAATTCTTTACTAGCGTTGGGAATATTAAGTGTACGATAGCAGGATTTATAGTTAAACACTGTTTACTATTTATTCTAAGTTTGTCAGAGTGAGTTCATGTAAATATTTTTTACTTTGAAAGTAAATTATAAAAAAAATCTTGGTATATATTTCAATGTTACCTGAAGTAAACTAATAAATTTCAGATTGTTACTTTCGACGTGTTGAAGTCACCGAAACGGAACTCTGAGTATGAATGCATCATACGAAAGTAATGACAAAAGCCTGCGATATAATAATAAGGCTTAGAAGAAACAGAATTAAAGTTTTCAATGATATGGACGATGAGAAGGATTTAAGCTTCTGCCGGAAACAAAGAAAGGAGACCAAGGGGGACGTGAAGGCCTTTATATGGAGGTTTAGAAAGTAATGAGGGAAGGAGCCCATGCAAGATGTGAAGGACTATACATGAAAACAGCAGATAGAAAATGAGAAGAGGAGAGACCAAGAGTGACGAGAAGGCCTTAAAGACATGGAAGCTGCAGATAACAAGGAATGGAGACCAAGGAAGACGGGAAGGCGTCGCCCTGTGGTAGCCGCATGGAACAATGAAGGGAGGAGACTAGAAAAGTATTACTTATGAAGATTTGCAATGAGCAGATAGTGAGCCAAGAAGAGAAGGACCAGAAACAAGGAAGAAGCAGAGAAGGCCAAAAAACAGCGAGAAGAGAAGGACGAACAGCACGCGAGAAGCAGTAGAGAAGACAAGGAAAAAGCAGAGACAACCAAACAAGAATGTAAAACAAGGAAAATCCAGAAAACAATAGAGAAGAACAAAAAACACACGGACAAAGAAAATCAAAGGAAAATAGCAGAGAAAACCACCAAAAAAGCGAACGCAGCAGAGACGAGTAAGGACCAGAGGCAGGATAAAGGAGAATTATGAAAAGTAAAAGTGGACAATCAAAGTTTGACTTCCAGTTCCTCTTTGTTTAATACTAATATAAGAATTAAAGATAGGTTTCAATAATCCATGACTTCACAAGTTTGTTGTTCATGTCCCATATTCATCTACCCTCAAAAATCATGGAACCTCTTACATGCACTTCTAGAATATGGAGACTGAGATAACGCTGAAGTGAGTCACTATCCACAAGCCCTATCAATACAAACCCTCTACTATACTATCAGGTCATGAAGAATGTACAAAATTTTATGTGAAGTCTTAGTATGTACAAAAATTCTGCAAGACCTGATAGCATATGGTATAGGGTTTGTAATGATACTGCTTGTGGATAGGGAACCACCGAGTTTTTTTAGCAATCCTTCACATTCTAGTAGTGCATGTAGCCTTCCTAATTCTTGTGGTGGTTTTCTTGCCTCCAACAGTCACTCTGGGTAGCCTTCCCAAGATTGTTGTGGTCTTGTCATCTCCAACAATCACCGTGTGTAGAGCTCCCTTAATTCTTGTGGTTTTGTCCTTCCCCAGATTCTTGTCATCTCCTACAATCACTCTGTAGCACTCCCCTAACTCTTGTGGCTTTGTCATCACAAACAGTCACGCTGAAAGTACTACATGTCGGTGATATTGTACATTTTTCTAGTTTGTGGCAGAATAGAGAAGCAGCTCCATACTTCTAGCAGAGTTGTATATCCTGCTATAATAAATGTGGTCTTCTCCAGATCCTCTTTGTCTTGCTTGTACAACCATTCTTGAAGTTCCTGTAGTATGTAGAACGGTCCTACGATTCATGCGAGTGATTTCTGACCCTCTTCAGCCTCGTATTGTACACCCATTTAAATTAACATTCCTTGCATAGAGTCTGTAAATACATTTAATCATTAGTTTTATACCTTATAGCAAACTAAGTTCCAAATGAGACATGGTAAATAAAGCATGATTAATAGAACATAATTTGCACGTTACTGCAATCTTGATTCAAGTAACTAGCCTTTTTTTTTGAGGGGGGGGTGGGGGGGGAAGGGGGGGGAATTCTGACAAACTGTATTCCTAGAATTAGAATGGTCAATCTGGTAAAAGGTTTTAGACAACACTGCTTAGAAACAGCTGACCAACAAATACTGACACAACCCAATCAAAAGTAGAAATGAAAGTCAAATATATGTAAGGCCAACAAAAGTGTAAAATCATTGATTGAAAACCTAATCACAATATGGATATAGTTTAAATGATGCCATTTATGTACATAAAACAACAGAGTTGAATTCTTGCAGGCTGATAATAAGTTATATCTAAATAATTACTACACTTCAATTACACAGTAAGCTGAAACTATCTGATTATGGAGGCCACACAACAGTGTTTACAGTCAGAAAGGAATTGGTTACAACAAACTTTGATAAAAATCAAGAATGCTTCAACTCACCCACACTGTAAGACTGTCAATCACACAAGATCCATCCCCAGCAATGTTCTATTCCAACAGTCACCAGTACTTCATGGGCATAAAATGACCATTCCATTTGTGTGCTTGGGAACAATGTACCATTGTGCAACGCCGGGAAAATCTGGAGGGTACAGGGATACATAAGCCAATTAATACCTTTTATTTTTCTAATCTACAAAATGCTGGAAATTAATTACGTACAAGCTAAGCAAAGCCCAGATAAGTAAATGACAGGTAGAGTATTTGAAAAAGCAATGGATAGCTGAACAAACTACTACATAAGGCATGAAACTAAGAAGCATTATGTACAGTAAATTAATAGACCATTCCATCTACATAGGAAAGTGAGCAATGATTCAAATATGCGTTATCTGAAAACAATCATTTACTGCACCTCAATGATAGTACATAATGAGGTGAAACTATATGATATGCAGCCCTACAACAAACTTGGATATTAATTATTTTGAAAGGGAAAACCAAGCTAAATAATACAGCATCAGTTTTGGAACCTGTTCTAGCTAAGTTGTGAATAATTGTTTCCAAAGCCATGAGACAGAACTGTGAGGCAATTCTGAGGTAGTGGCCAGCACCACTGAATTCCAAACCACACTAGAGATCTCTTGAAATATCAAGAAATATTAAATAAGCACGTCAAGACATCACGAGGGTGCCCAATTCAACCCTCGGTACCCAAAAGGATAATCTTCCTATTAACTATAAAAAGTCAGTTTAATGTGATCATCCTCCTCTGTGACCAATGAAAGATCAAGCATCACTGTCAGCTACCAGCTTCTTTTTCTTGAGACCCCAAGTAAAATATCAATGATTGAAGGGCTCACATAGCTAAACAGTTGCCTGTTGTATAGAAGTAGTGCATACTGTCACCAGGAAAGCGTCTCAGTGGCGTGATCGGTATGGTCTTGACCTGCCACCTCGATGGGTGCGAGTTCGATTCTCGGGCATTCCACTGAGGTGTTAGAGATGTGTATTTCTGGTGATAGAAGTTAACACTCAACGCGGTTCTGAAGTCACGTAAAGCCGTTGGTCCCGTTGCTGAATAGCCACTGGTTCCATTCAATGCAAAAACAGCATACAAACAAAATACTGTCACCAGGAGTCAAACAAAAATGGGATGCTACGAGAACCATGGTGTCAATCACCAACAACATAATCATGTTTGAAGACATGATATTATCCTTGAGAATACAATAGTACTCTCATGCACACTACATATACGAAAGACTTAATTAAGCAAATATATTCCAAAAGGCATCTTATACATTATAAAAACCTGAAAAAAGTGACAATGTTGTATCAACAGAGCATTCATACGAAGTAGGCTACAATAGTGGCATGCTAAAACACATGAATACTCTAACTTACCTAATGTGAGTGTTATTCACAAGACCCATCCTCAGTAATGTTCCATTTCAAGGCACCAGTACTTCAATGCATAAAACTTCAACATGACATTCCACTTGTGTGCTTGGGAACATAGTATCACAAAAAAGCAATCTCGGAAAAATCTGGAATGTATAAGGGAAAATAAGCGTTGATGTCTTTTTTTTTCCAAAAAAGCGTTGATGCTATATTTTTTCTAATCTAAAAATAAGATGGAAATCAATTACAAGCTAAGTAAGCCACAGGTAACATGTATAAGTGACAGGTAGTGTATTTGTCAAGCAATATTAATGCATATTAATTGCCCACCTGCCAGTCATAAAACTCAGATATGAGTGACTCTTCAAGTCCTATTCAGTCTATATGTGCTGTCCATACCTTTTTTGTAATAACCAAAATAATCAGGAATAGATTACCACAAACTTTCTGACTTAACCATGACAAAGTTGCACTCAGTAGCCACTGGATGGCATTAGATTTGTAGAATATTAACTTTATTACATTGGACAGCCATACCTGGCCAACACCTAATGAATTCTGCATCAATGGGTGATATCTAAGGAATTATCTTATAAGAATGTATCCAAATAATAGTGAAGCTTTTTTTATCTATGACCTATTTTTTGCATGCAGGAAAGGACACCATAGTAGTTGAAGGTGGACAGTTTTCACATGGCCCCCTTAGATTGAATTTTGTCAACCTATTATATAGGCTCAACCCTTCAGTCTAACAGCAGCAATGGAATGGGTGGATTGACAATAAAACATTGGGGACAAGCCAAGTGCTAGAATCCCAAGGGTATTCAGCACTAAAGAAGGACCCAAGCAGGAGTCCAGACTACTAATGCCTAAGGCCTTAGTGTCTGGTTGGGTTAAGGGTACCCATTACCTTTCAAGATACTGATGAAGATGCAAGCAAATATGTATGAAAATAAACCAGATATTTTTCCTTTAAATGTATAACCACCTAGGTCTGGACAGGGAGAGAGGAGAGTCCAAGGTGGGACCAAAAACCAAAAATCATGTTGGATGTAGATTCAATAATTAGGTTATAATGCATCCGTATCAACAAAATTGTTTTCCCCTTTCCCAAAAACCATGGTGGCTAACATAGAAAAAAAAAAATCTTAAAAAAACAAGTTTTTAGGACCCAAGGACTCTAAACAAATTAAACAAACAGGCAACTACACCTACCTCATTCGTTGCACATCGTTCTGGCATGAGCTAATAATGCAAACTGGCCTAATGAATCCCCGTAGATCAAGAATATACTTTTTATTTCCCAAATTAGCTAACATTAAATGGAACAAAATGAATACATTAAAGTGGAGTTAAAAGAATAAAGTCTGCCCCCCCAAAAAAAAAAAACCCCGTAAACTGTCATTTTCCTCTCCTTAACCAGGTTTAAGTAAACACTACCCCTAAAATCTCATGTCTGATTAACTACGCCGTTTTAATGGTCATTAAAGTCTTAGAGAACCCATTCTCTTATGTGGTGCCATGAACCCATCTGAAATAAAGAGATATTTATTACACCACTCCAACATGTTAAAGTTAATCAAAATGAATGTGTATGCACCACACTTCTTTTTCTCTTTTCACTTCTAAGGATAACTTTTCAAAGTCTCATCTTGCTCTACCTAATGATGGGCGTTCTCAAACCTCCTCCAGGTGTGTTCTGCACAATGACACAAGCAATCAAAGAGTGTCTCCCTTCTTTCATCACCTATCACCAAGCCCAATACAACATACCGCTAATCGAACACATATATAGGCACGCCCTGGCCGAGCGCCCTAGCAACAATCGGCCCCAAGGATGTGATCTCTGAGGTGTCGCCAACCTCAGATCGCATAGGTCATCATTCCTGGCTGTTTTTCATTTCAGCATTCTTCAAGGAGCCTAGCGCTTGTCACTAAGCGGCCCTGTCTCCAACCGGAAAAAGCTGAGATTAACAGTTTAGTACCACACCTTTTTTTAAGAAATATTTTCTTGCTATCATGTCACTTAATATTAATGGTTGAATGGCTAAATTTCTTTTCCTTATGGAATATGATGGATTAATCACTTCTATAACAGCTACGTTTTGAAGGTGTCATATCAATGCACATTCTTCCGGAAGTACTACATGATTGTAGCACTTGTGCAATTTCTCCCAAGTGAAGTTCTAAGATGCTTTATGACACATCAAACTTTCTAATGGTGGGTGAGAAGTATCAATGGTAAGTGAAATAATGATGCAATACAAGTTTTGAACCAATGTACATTAATTCCTTCTGGTGAACAATGACTCAAACCTCCACAAAAGCCATTAAATGGGCTTATAATATCTGCATTTCCTTCTAGTCCCACCTCCCAAGTTTGTCCTTGACTTTTAATACCCAGTATTTTGAGTTTAGGTATTGTTACAATGTATTCCTGTTATTTCCTCTGATATGCAGCACTCTACATCAGGTTAGGATGGAAATAGGGCCAGGGTTCCTTTGGCTATGCCCCAGGAAAAAAAATCCATACCATCCAAAATATGTACAGTGCATACGCAATATAACAGTAATAAGACAGTAGTAGGTTCCTCTTCATTTTACATGAAAGATATTAATCTTAAAATATTGAAGATTTTATTTCATGTATTAATGCCACCTGCCAAAATTCTTTAGTAACAGATACTGAATTCAGCCTAGTTATAAACTAAAATCCTTTTATGTTACTGGAGGTTATACATATATTGGTTTCCACTCAAAATTGGCTTAATTTTTTTTTACTTACAGCTTTTCACAAAAACACCTGGAAAAAGCCACAAAACATCAATATTTAAAGCTGTTACCCAATAATCGGCTACATCACATAGCCTATACAGGCCTATATATGTATTGGGAGTTTACAATTCATCCTTGTTCATCTCATGATTTATGACACTTGGCAGTTAGGTTAGGCTGGTCTGGGACATGTACTGCTTTTCCTATAAGTAGAATTCTAGCAAAATCACAAAAACCATACAGCTAGGTGAAGGCAGAAAGTGAATAATCTCTACAGGGACAGAAACAAGCCAATACAGAAGCATTAGAAAAATGACACTTGAACTATCACTGGGAAGAAACTGAGAACAAGGAAAACAAAATGAATGCTGCCCATTATAACAAGACTAACCTGCCATGTAGCTTTCTAAGAATAATTTTATTACTAATTCTTCATAAAGTATTTTTTCTTTTCTTTTGTTCTAAAGTCCTTTAATATACATAAGACAACCACCATAATAAAAAAAATATATATTACTTAGATTATCCTTTTTTTCAAGTAACAGAGCCTAAACCACAAACATTCACACCAGTAACCAATGAATTTGTCCAAGGTTTAATGGTCGGCACATTTCTGATGGGGGTAATATAGCTAATTCATATAATCAAGCGGAGGAAGCCTAAAAGCCCATTAACTTGGTTTAACCAGCTAAACATTATATTCTCTAATTGGGCCCCATTAAAAATCAAATTACAGCTGGTACGCCCCACGTTGGGAATTACTGCTGAAGCCTAAAATTCCTTTAAAGGTCGTACAGGGCTAGGGTAGCCATTCGCCCAGACGAGCACAAGACATGATCCCTCAATTACATTAAGGATTCCACTTCACTTGCCTGTACAGACTTTCAACTCACTCATGATTATTCTGAAATAATTAATTACAAAAACCTCATATATCAGCTAATCAAGATGACACTTCAAAACTGAATAAATTAATAATGTTTGTGGGTACTGCCTATTCTAACAGAAACATGACTATATCATGCAATTTCTTACCTCTCTATAATTCATCTCCAGGATAGTAGCCTGGGGTATGATTTGTCTTTAAATAATGGTTTAAATTTTCACATGCAAAATTACGTAGTGTTTGCAGCAGTCGAATGGCTAACTCGCAGCCCCAAAGCAGTATAACTTTACATCAAAGTAACTAGGGGTACAACAATGCTCACAAACATGGCAGGGGCAGCTATGGCGGCCAATGACTGGCAGTGCTGCCAGGTCACGCCGTTAAAAATTCCCTAGATTGCCTGACAAAAGCTCCATATTTGACTCAAAATTTCCCTGTTGTATATACCTATTCATGCTTTGTCCCTGTAGCATATTTTTCCATCTCAGACTTTGCAGCTTTGACATCTGAATCTCAATTTTTAGTGGAAAAACAGAAGGACTTTACTATATTTTGTTAACCAACTTTTAAATCTAACATTTTTTGGGGTCTAGTATCCATAATCTCCTTGGAAGGACAAAACCATTCCAACACTTCCCTATCGGGAACTATTTTGAATTACGCACTACATCCCTCGGTGACTGAAATTCTTTGCTGATGGAGACAATGTAATCTATAAGTCTAACTCGAGCCGAAGCGGACGATGGGTTCACGAAAGAGACGATTGAATCACGATTGCACTCCTAAATCTGTCTGTCTGTCTGTCTGTCTGTCTGTCTGTCTGTCTGTCTGTCTGTCTGTCTGTCTGTCTGTCTGTCTGTCTGTCTGTCTGTCTGTCTGTCTACAATGAGCAAAATATAAGTATTTTAACATAAAGCTAGTGCTCCCGAATTTCCATATCCCTATATTTTGGTGCACTTCCCATTTTCTTCACTGTTTCCCTGTACCCAACTGAATTTTCCTAAAATAGGGAAATGTCCCTGTACCTGGCAACAATGCGACCGAGTTCTGGGAAACAATACTACGAACTTTAGTAGGGAAAACTCTCTATCACGAGAGTATATATAATGTTCTAAAGGGTCCACACTAATACAAAGTGCAAAAAGTCCGTGTATAATTTTGAAGACTTTACAGAAAGCTTTCGAACCCTTCCCTGGGTTCATCTTCAGTCCAAATGAACAATAAGTTACAAGAAGTACAGAGGTAAATTTAAAAAACAAGAGTCGTTGAGATCGTATACAACGACTCTAGTTTTTTAAATTTACCTCTGTACTTGTTGTAACTTATTGTTCATTTGGACTGAAGATGAACCAGGGAAGGGTTCGAAAGCTTTCTGTAAAGTCTTCAAAATTATACACGGACTTTTTACACTTTGTATTATTGTGGACCCTTTAGAACATTACGAACTTTGATAACGACAAAAGTTTAATATAAATTATATTGAAAATGTTCAAATGATTTTTTATAAATATAATATACCTAAAGAATTTTGAAAATTTAGTACAACTATAATAACACCCATTCAACTATTTTCGATGTTACAGGCTTAGTTTCAGTTTGGTACCCCTGGCTAATTTGTTAATACTGAACCTCGGTACTCTGACTATTAACGAGTTGATAGCACTCAAATCTCACTCATTTAATTCGCTCTTCAGGAAGATGTAATGGTAATAAGTGCTTAACGTAAGTATAAATTCTGAGGTAATACAGAGAAGTATCACGATTACCAGGAGAATTGAAAAAAATATGTTTAGATGTACACCGTGAATATATAAAATTAACATCGAATCATTTATAGTTTCTAGATAAGGCCATGAATGGAAAAAATATGGTCAATTCAACTAATTTCGAGAAGCAGGTTTCGTCTAATTGACTCAAAAGAATCACTTTGGCAACTTTCAGCTCATCTACGGCGTTGCCATATTCGCAATAGAGACCTTAGTTAATTAAACCTTGAAGTATCCAAAAACCTACCTTGTGGGACTTCCTTCCTCGGTTCTGAGAGCCAGTATTGTTTTGCCGATGAGGTTTCGGAGTGGAGGTGGGCCGATGGTCTACATTTTGATGAACTTTCAAAGGATCGAAGGAGAGAGAGAGAGAGAGAGAGAGAGAGAGAGAGAGAGAGAGAGAGAGAGAGAATATCCTGACCATAGACTGCAAGATCCCTTTTTGGGGTTTCCCGTTTATTGACTTGATGCTTTTTAATATATATATATATATTATTTATATATATATATATATATATATATATATATATATATATATATATATATATATATATATATATATATACAAACAAAAGACCCTGATTTAAATAGTATATTTTAGCAGCTTACATTAGAAAGTCTCTCTCTGCAGATCTGACACAAATAACTAGAATTTTTTTCTCGGGGATTCTTTTAGTCTGGAAGACGTCTTGTTTTTTACATGAATGAAGACACGGACATTTTCCCTATCCTTAAAAAAAATTATATAACAAAACTGAACTCAGTAATAGCTGGGTGAGTATAACATTATAATGGCAAAGATTTCTCGCAGATCTCTGTTTATTTTCAATTCCTTATCTCTCTCTC
>NC_087204.1:4574106-4576606 GCF_015104395.2 Macrobrachium nipponense
TTGTTAACGAAACGAGGGAGGGGGGTTTAGTTCCGCTTTTAGATAGGAAAAATCGAGGGGGGGGGCACGATGAAAAAGCAATTCACGAAAGAATCGCGTTATAATTCCAAAGGAGCCATTGTGGCCTGATATAAAATTCAATTTCTGATGCTAATTGGCTCCATTTATGAGAGGCATCTGAATTTTATCTAATTTGAACTTAAACAAAATGCGATCATTATTACTGAACCAAATCACCGTTGATTCTTTTCACAAAGACTGAAATTTGCTTATATTCATTACGAATACAAGTTGTCTGAAAATAATAAAGCGAGATATATATTGAATTTACCCAAATGCTGACATATAGGATGTACGTAAATAATAAACACACCACACGCACAGTCAATTAACCAAAGTCCCAAATATAATAGCAAGCGCCAGAACACAGTATTTTTTATTTTTTTTTTTTTTTTTAATAAAATTACCTTTTTACAGCATGGCGGGTGGTGTGGAATGAAGAGACTACTTGCCAAGGAGAAGGCACCAATACTATTAAAGGAGAAATAAAAGAAAAAAAATGAACGAAGATGATTCCCTGCTCGAAAGTAATTGAATAGAGAGAGAGAGAGAGAGAGAGAGAAAGCAGTATCCATCCATCTCGACCAAGTCGTCTCTTTATAAAGAACCAATGTTATGGATAAAAGCCAAAATATACTCTGGTCCAAGAATACCATGATAAATACATGTAGAGAGAGAGAGAGAGAGAGAGAGAGAGAGAGAGAGAGAGAGAGCAGTATCCAATCACTCTCTACCAAGTCGTCTCTAAAAGAACCAATGTTATGAATGTTATGAATAAAAGCCAAAATATACTCTGGTCCAGGAATACTATGATAAAATACATGGAGAGAGAGAGAGAGAGAGAGAGAGAGAGAGAGACCTTGTTTTTCAGAAGTGCAAAGCACACTTTTTCAGCCATGCCCAGGAATTTTTCTGGAATAGCTTAATATTTAACGCAACAGAACGTCGATGTAAGAAATATATTCAGGAAATGGAGATGAAAAATAGAATACCGCTTTTCAGATGAAAATATGCTTCTCCCTGTTGCGTTTGTTACGAAATACCCAGGAAATGTTTCGCATTCGCGTGGTTTATTCCTTGACAACACGCAAGCACGCACGAACTACTATAGTAGATTCTCATCAATGACCAGGCCAGTCCCTTACGACGCTCCTATTTGGCTGTTGATAAGCCAATCACAGGGCTGGAAACTCTCAGTCTCTCTCGAGTGTTCACATGGGTAGGATCTATGTTCCACCTCTCATGAGGGTATCTTTCAAAAGTATCCCTCAGGAGAGGTGGAACATAGATCCTGCCTATGTGAAATCTCGAGAGAGACTGAGAGTTTCCAGCCCTGTGACTGGCTTATCAACAGCCAATCAGGAGCGTCGTAAGGGACTGGTCTAGACATCAAATGCACGGTTGATGTGAATCTACTATAATACCAGCTTTACTTTATGAACGATAGCACCGGCTGAGATGAGAATATAGTGAGTATGAAGGCTGAGGACCAGAGAGGGAGAGAGAGAGTGAGAGACGGCAGAGGGAGAGAGGCCTCCATTTCGCAGTATGTAATAAGCACTTCTACTGAGGGAAAGAGGAGAGCAGCTCAAGAGACGGCCTTTCCCAGAATTTCGGCATTAATTAGTTGGACCAAAGTAAAAGATTGTAGAAAAGTTATATATATGATATTTGATGTGTAAATATGGTATCTGTGTATAAAGTTATATACTTTTCTTCTTCTTCTTCTTCTTCTTCTTCTTCTTCTTCTCATTATTATTATATTATTATTATTATTATTATTATTATTATTATTAGTATTATATTATTATTATTATTACAGGGAAAGTAAATCCACAGTAGTATACGCTGTTAGGTTTGATATTGCCAATATACACTGCATATATGTATATATGTTAAATAACAAAACCAACCACGCATGCTTAAAATATATACTGTAAATATTTTAAATAGCAAAATAAAAGAGGCATACTACTGTGGATTTACTTTCCCATCTTATTGACTAATGAGATTTCTTTGAATTATTATTATCATAATTTTTTTTTTTTTTTGAAATACTGAACTATATGCTCTCCTTGGTATTTCTGAAGAAAGAAAGCAGGCGAAAAGGAAATGAAATATTTTAAAGGAGTGTTCTGTTGTACATGAAGACTTTCTGTATACAAAATTTGTCCTTTTACTCATGAACGTCTCACTTTGCCTTTCTGGAGAGAGAGAGAGAGAGAGAGAGAGAGATAATTTATTTCCTCCTATTACATTAAATAAATTACTGACGATATAATTTCTAACTGCAGTTTCCCTGTAGCATTGCGCCTCTAAAAGTGATTTATGACCGCAAAACATATATTTCTGAAGGGTCTTAATCATACTTATTTTTTTTATTTTTATTTTTTATTTTTCGAAGGCAATACTCCCTGGTGCCAGTTGCATGTGGCTACCA
>NC_087204.1:4581606-4584106 GCF_015104395.2 Macrobrachium nipponense
ACCATTCCCGGGAGAGGGAAACTGAATCAAGTGAATAGAGTTTAATCCAGTCTCTTTGGTAATGTTAGATTTCGAGAAAGTTAAGATCTTTCTCAGACAAATTCGTCCAGGGAACTTTCGATGTCGTTTTCAGACGCCGCTGGGATCCTAATGTGTAAGTTTCGTTTCCAAGAATAAAATCTTACGAGGTTATTTTACCTTCTTTGCTGGTCGCTGATAAAATTATATTTTAACGTTATCTTCTTTTATCGTCTTTCGTTACAACCAGGTTAATTTGGCGACGTCGATACAGAGTAGAAATCTCTATCAACAAGTTTTTAACTGATTAGTTTTAACTCAGTTCAAAGTCGTACAACGCCATTGGCTGCTAAGATAATGAAAAAAATAGATATAAAATATACATAGTATAGTGCGAATTTGAGTTTTTATTCGCATCACAACATCAACCCGGAAAATATTTCGGTACAACGTGTAATCTGAAAGATTCAAATAAATGAACGGTATTTGCCAAATAAGAGAACATAATGTTTGTGAGCAGTTACTTCTGTTAGTTAATTCGGATCCGCTAAAATGTACCTCGTTATCTGTAGGTATAATTCAAGTATTTAGGATAATACATGTGATGAAGATAGGAACGCTCTACAAAGAGACCTTAACAAAGTATATGATTGGGCAGAGGTAAATGGATGGGTATTTAACTCTGATAAATTTGAATCAATAAATTATGGAGACGGAGAAGGAAAGCTATATTCATATAGGGGACCTAATAATGAGACAATCACAAATAAGGAAGCAGTTAAAGACCTTGGTGTGATGATGAATAGGAACATGTTATGCAATAATCAAATAGCAATTCTGTTGGCAAAATGTAAAGCAAAAATGGGAATGTTGTTACGGCACTTCAAACAAGAAAAGCTGAACACATGATTATGCTTTATAAAACATATGTTCGTAGTCCACTTGAATATTGCAATATGATATGGTACCCACACTATCAAAAGGATATTGCACAAATAGAGAGTGTACAAAGGTCCTTTACAGCTAGAATAGAAGAAGTTAAGGACCTTGACTAGCAGAAAACATCATGGAACTAAAAATATCAGAAAGAGCAAGCAGAGGTAGATTAATAGTGCCCAAAACTATACCAGGAGAAAAATAAGGAAAGCACACAGGACATTAATCCACTTCGCACCAGCATCGATAATGCAGCGTCTATTCATTCAATGCGTTGCCAGCTCATCTGAGGAATATATCAGGAGTGAGCGTAGATGTGTTTAAGAATAAGCTCGACAAATATCTAAACTGCATCCCAGACCATCCAAGATTGGAAGATGCAAAATATACCGGAAGATGTACTAGCAAACTCTCTGGTAGACATTAGAGGTGGGCTCACACTGAGGGACCTGTGGGCAACCCGAAGAACATGTCAAGGTCTGTAAGGTAAGGTCTCCCAAAGAGCGCGCACTCGCACACACACACATATATGTATGTATAAATGTATGTATGTATGTACACAACTGTCTATATTATATATATGCACATTGTACATATACATATATACATTTATATATACACAAGTTTTTCCAAATGAATTGAGAGAGAGAGAGAGAGAGAGAGAGAGAGAGAGAGAGAGAGAGAGAGAGAAAATGCCCACACCGAGTCGTTTTAAGGGAGAGAGAATATATTGATTGAAAGAAGGATAACAATCAAAACCACATTCATTCTGGCAATTTTCCATTGCGTCAACCCATCGCTTTGTTATCTCTGCCAACGTGGAATCAAAGGAATTTATTTCTGGCGATTAGAAATTCATTTCTCGATATAATGTGTGGTTCGTATCCCACAATAAGCCGTAGGTCCCGTTGCTAATTGACCTATGAGCAAAGAAAAGACACATGGCTCAAAAAAAAGGTGGAAAAAAACTTGTCACTTTTGTAATTGCGTTAGTCATGGTAAGTTCTTTGAGCCTCCATGCATGTTTTATTCCTATAAAAATGAAAACATAAATTTAACAGTTGTAATTATTATGCAAAAATACCTGATAAAGAATTCTGTTGTACATAATTAGTGTTCCTAAAAGCACTAAACCTTTTATTTCAGAACTTTGTTTCAAATTTTAATGCTTACGTTTAAATGATTCAGATGCAGAGCTAAATCTCTCTTCTAAGGGGTTTAGAATACTAATATAATATTTGCATAATAAAATACTCGGCCCATGCGCTTCATTTATTATTCACCGGATATAATGCCAAATTCAGACGCCAAAGATTAACGCAACAGAATCAGCTTTTGTGTCCCTGTTTTTGTTCACCTTTTGGATCAACATTTTCCTAGAAACTGCAACCTTACTAATTAGGTTGTGTAATGCGCTTGACGTTTTTCATTTGCATAACGCGTCTGTTCCCCATGTTACTTTTGCAGAGAGAGAGAGAGAGAGAGAGAGAGAGAGAGAGTTACAAGAATTAGGATGTCCTCAAAGACTTATTGGACCATCCTAAGA
>NC_087204.1:4586606-4594106 GCF_015104395.2 Macrobrachium nipponense
AACGGCTCGCGACTTTTCTTTATATCTCTCTCTCTCCACCTCATTCTCTCCATTCTAACAGGTAATCAAAATGAGAGGCGAAGTTATATAAAAAATAACTATTTATTTAACAACGGAAAGATAATGATCCAAGTCGTACTGACTACCTTAACTCAGTTAAACCCCCAACATTGAAATGTCTAAAACAGTAATTGTCACACCAATTGTCTATTCTCCCATCGGGACCCTCGGTCCCCCTAGGACTCTCGGTCCTCAGTCCCCCTTGCCAGAACCCATAGTTCTCGCCAGAATCGTCTGTTTCAAAGACACGAGAAACACACTCGTAAGTACACATAAGTTTAAAGACAAAGTTAAAGATCAGATATTCTTACAAATGTCAAACAGACAACAAGCCACCCCTTTGGCTAAAGTAATTTAACTTACCCATGCAGCCGGAATATTTCACTCACTTTATAAACAAACTTTCGCAGAGCTCCCCCGGCATCTTGCCTTTCTCCCACAGACGTCTCTATGCCAGTCTTCCATAGACTTGGTTAGTGATACATTAAGAATAGAAGAGGCGCACACGCACATACGAACGCACACTTCGTTAACGCCTCATATTACTGGCTACAACCAGTTTCCCTAAGGCACTTTGAAAAAGACCCATGAACTAACATAACTACAGGACGAACGTTGACCTATCTTTCTATGCAGTTTTCATATCACGCCACCACAGAAATCATTTATCAGCTTTTCTCGGGTCGTTGCTTCGGCTCTGTTCTCCACATTCCAAAAAGGTCACAATGAACATATTGGCAATATATCATTAATTATAACCCTAGGACTTATATAGCTCGGCCACGCACACTTGCTAGCACCCGCCTAGCAAATGGTCGAACAAAACAGCTTACATAACATAAAAAACATTGGCCGGCTTAAAATAAAATATAAATAATAACTGCACGTCTCTGGCAGCACAAAGTAAAGTCTATTACGCTTCATCTCCAAATAACACTAGAATTTTCTCTCATCTTGGATTTTTGAATATCCCTCTTTGTCTGCAACTTCCTGAACAGACTGTAGCTAACTGTAGGAAGACGAACGGCCTCCCTAATTGTAGAAGGCTTCTAACGGCTTCTGCAGATCCCCAAAAGCGCTGTAGAACACTCGTAATCACCATGGACAAACGACAGCAACCTCTCTGCACGGCTGGTGGACGTCTTGCTGGCGTTGGGGAACGACTTTTATGGTGTGTTAGTATGTCAGTCAAGTCATCGGTCAATCAAAGAAAATTAACCCCAGACATACTACTTCTATCAAACAATGATCTCAAAAAGTCAGAAATACTAACTGAACGTCTCTCAATTAACTTCGCTTAATATGACTACTAAATATAAGTCATTATCATAACTCGCAAAAAAGAAAAAAAAATATCAAGTTCTCCAACTCGATTCTCCAAACTCACACATCAGCACACACAATCCAAAAACTCACAGCAACTCCATGGACTTCTACACTCACATTCCAAACTCGAATGTTCTCATAAGTAAAAAAAAAAAGGGAAAAAAAAAAAAAAAAAAAAAAGACACGAACCCCAAGAAAAAAAAAAATCACTTAACACGCCCAGACCCAAAAATATTCTCTCAAGCTCTGATATTGAGACTTAATGTCAAACTCCCATTTATATAAATCTCCACCCCGATAAATTACATCTCCCGATAAATTACATCTCCCGATACATTATATCTCCCGTCCAAAAAGAAATGCTATTTAAGCTCAATCCCCCAATACATCTCTCATAAAAAAAGGAAGAAAAAAAAAAGATAATCACAAGTAAACTTACAAATAACAAAACACATAATATATGCATAATATGCATAACCCCCCGCATTTTTTCCAAGAAATGCCCCATGTATAGTTATGGAATTTGCCATCGCAACTTTCATCAACCGGACATTGCCAGAAAGCAAACTCTTACACATGCGCTTTCATGAAATGCTATTGTCAACATTTCCAGATATTGCAAAAACTCTGAGCAATCACCATCAGAGGAAAGGAGTAAGCACAGCGCTTGTCAGCAGAAAAATCCACCTGGCGGACACAAGTTTGGAAACTCATGATTCTATAGAAAAAGGTCTAACTGACACGAAGTAAGCACATTTCATAAAATTAACTCCAGGATATGACTAATGTGTTAAAAAAACAAATTTGTCTTAAAGACTATTCTCTCACGTGACACTGCCCAATTATATGCCTCCAAAAATAATACACTTGTGAACATAAAAAATGCACACATCTCCATAGGACTACAATGTAGTACTGTCACTCGCCTCCAAATAGTCACGAACCAAAAAGAAAGAACCACAGAAATCTTCTCTTGGCTCGAGAAAAACAAAATTCCCATAACCACAGAAAAGGGTCACCTGCCAAAGATTAATTCCACCTCCATATATTAATATGAGACACCATATTAATAATAACACCACTCCGGTGATAAAAATATTTCCTCCATTTGGTTAATAAACCAACCCCATAATCACATGTTAATAAAAAAGCCACCACTCCAGGAATAAAAAAATATTTACCTCTGTTCGGCAAATAAAAAAATATTTACCTCTTATTTCACTAATACTCCATGTGGAATAAAACAAGGCTCCATAAAATATATCTCCAAGCGGGAAAAAAATGAAATCCCATCTCCAAAAAAATGTGCATTCAAAGCATCCAGCCGACCCACTCACAAATATTGCCCCATATATCTCCAAAAATGTGTCTCCATTTGCAACAAAGATGGCTGCAAAATAATTGAACTAACCATAGCTCTCACCACCATTGGCAAATATCAAACGGCCAAAAACAAAAATATATCTCCAATATATTATATCTCAAATTATAACTCCAAAATAATATATCTCTAATTCTCCAGAGAATAACTCAATGTTATAGTCAAAAAAACTATAAAACTCTCTCCTAGCATAATTGCTGAAAAAGGGCAAAAACTCGGCAAATAAAATTATTGTCTAGAAATTCTAGAAAAAAATCACCAATGTGCCACAACTCTTTATAATAAAACTCCAAATTCAAAGTGTCTAAGCCAAGACCTCTCCATATGCACTACGACATAGGCCACTAGAAAACTTAACCAAGTTTCCTATATCTGGCAAAGTGTCACAAATACAACAAAGGAATTGCGCAAGAAAACTCACAATTTCTGGAACACAAACTTATACCAGAAAAAACAAAAAAAATGTAGTGCCATTATGTATGCATTCAAAACCATGCAAAAAATCCTCCCATATATTTCTCTGCTGCATCAAATAGCTGAAAAAACAAACACGTTCCCGAACAATGACTCTAAGTCACGAACTGAGATATTAAAAAATAAATATTTACACCAACTGGAGAGAAAAAATAAATTCAAATTCACCCATGATAAAAAAAAACTTGTGTCAGCGATGGCTAACTTCTAAAAAAAGGAGAAAAGAAAAATCAACGGCATTGTAAATTATCCCCCGTAGCTCACGTATGTCAAGCAATTATCTGCTGAACTCATAAATAAAGGAAAAAACAAAAATAATGCGTTGTTAGTTCCTCCCAAATTAAAAAAAAAAAAATTATCACCCTTGATAGCATTACAGCACCCACGTATTAGAATATAAAAAAAAATCTGTATCAGAAGTATCATTATCTGCAAAATCACCAAAATTGCTATCATCAAAATCACCAGTATCAGAACAAAAAAAAAAACATCACCAACGTTAACGCTTGTCCATTCACCCAAAAGTTCAGCACAAAATTCCCACCAAAAGTTCAGCAAGATTCAACACAATTCACAAGATTCAGCCAGATCATCAAGATTCAGCAAAACTCATCACTCATGAATTACTGAAATATTCTCCAAAGTTACAAAAATTCAACAAATAATTAACACAAGATTTCTCCTATAACTCATTGTAATAATTCTCCATGAATAATTATCTGTAATAATTATCAAATAATCTCCCATGAAATATCTCAAATCTCTCGTAAAACAAGTCTCCTGTAATGAAAATTATACTTAAGCAACCCTGCCATAAAATATCTCATACAATGATACTAATTATTAATAATAATAATAATAATTCTCCACAGTATACACCACCAATGCCACACCCAAAATCAACACCAGATGCAACGCCAATCATCGGCATTTTTAAAGTATTCTCTCCAACACAATAAAAAAAATTAATAATAATCTGTGTCCCCATTATATTTGTGTCATCCAAAGAATAAGGAAAACTTACACCACATCCCATGCATGTCATTTACTTTTCTCTTCATTCACGAGAAAGAAAAATCTCTTTTCTTAAAAAAAAACTCCACGGGCATCTCACTTCAACAACTAATCAATCAGCTGATATCCTGGTATTGGAAAATCATTTTCAAGGGCAAATTCGTCTCTCAATACCCCGACAAAGAAAAAAAAGGAAGGAGTTCACCCACACTGAGAAAAAAGTTTCTCCCTCCACTGAGCATTGAAACACCCCTCAGTCAAGCGATAGAACACCCCCCTTGAACAGTGTCTGAGTAACCTCTAGGTATACCAGTAGTAGTACTCTTGCAATACCCCCGAGGCAGGCCATACTCCCCTTGCAATGTCCTTCTGCATTCGTTAGCAGAAATTTGCTGAGCCCGCAAGAAAAAGTGGGCGCTCTGTCTTCAAGAAAATGCAATACAAGCACAGTTCACATGCATGAAAAACATTTTATACACCCTTATATGTTAAACAAAGACGAATGCGTCTATTCTAAACACGCGCCAATAATGAAAAACACGCCACTTTCTGCTACTATGGGGGAAACAAATTTGACACCTTAAACCAGTCCCATTACACTGAAAAAACCCTCCCCAAGATCCCAAACTGATCTTCAACACTCACCACTTCATAATGGGAACAAAAAGAACTTGGAATTCGCGCAAGGCACGCCAGTAACAAACGCGGATCGTCTCGGAAATGCACTCGATATCGTGGTCCAAACAAAATGCTGAGTCTATAAAAAATCCTTCCCCTACCCCTTCACAGTTACCGGACGGATATTTCTCATTTTCTCTCACTTAGTAACTGACATCTCAACAATTTAATAACTTTCCACAATCCCACAAAGGCTTTGTCGTTCGAAACTATCGTTAAGTCATAACCCCTCTATTTCTTAACTGGTCACCTATCTCTTCATTAGCGTACCTAGGCCTAAAAAAAAACCTCTTTTATTGCTGCCACCAAATCTGTTAATGGGATAGTAATCTCCCCCGGCATCTTGCCTTTCTCCCACAGACGTCTCTATGCCAGTCTTAAATAGACTTGGTTAGTGATACATTAAGAATAGAAGAGGCACACACGCACATGCGAACGCACACTTCGTAAACGCCTCATATTACTGGCTACAACCAGTTTCCCAAAGGCACTTTGAAAAAGACCCATGAACTGACATAACTACAGGACGAACGTTGACCCGTCTTTCTATGCAGTTTTCATATCATGCCACCACAGAAATCATTTATCAGCTTTTCTCGGGTCGTTGCTACGGCTCTGTTCTCCACATTCCAAAAAGGTCACAACGAAACGAACATATTGGCAATATATCATTAATTATAACCCTAGGACTTATATATATATATATATATATATATATATATATATATTATATATATATAATATATATATATATATATATATATATAATGTAGCACGAAGAAACGCGTGCTGGGGAACATCCTTTGATCCACGGTAGAAAAGGTGACTTTCGCAGTATATTCTAAATTTTCAAGTTCACACTGAATATAAATATAAATTGACAGACCTTTATAAACACACAGAAAGGGGGAGGGGCTTACAGTTTGTTGATCTGGGTGGCGTGTACATAAAGGAACATGTGACCTCATCTGAATACTTAGTAATTCATCAATTGCCAGAGAATCATTGTCCCTCGATATGATTACTCAGGTGTCCTCAAACCCCGACATTTATCGTTTTTTTATTTCCTCTGCTTTTCTCTTCGTGTTTACCGTACTTGTGCAATTTAATTTCTAAGAAAGAAGTATTATTATTTTTATTATTATTTATTATTATTATTATTATTATTATTATTATTATTATTGTTGTTGTTGTTGTTGTTGTTGTTGTTGTTGTTGTTGTTGTTATCTAAGCAGTTGAAAAAACCAAAATATAAAATAACCGGGTGAATTGAAGGCACGCAGAAGTGTTTTAAAATTAATTCTTGGAAATATAGTTACTTGAAATTTATTTAATAACATAATGAGGCTTTTTAAATATTAGTCGTACAAACAAAAAGTTCAAAAGTGAATAGACAAAAATAAGAACGTGGAAATTTAAAGAATAAATGATTTTTTTCAAAATAAATTTCAGTAAGCATAAGGAAATTCACGGAATGATCTTCAGAAAATAAAATATACAATTCTTAACTAAAAATAGCGATATCCCGTCAATTTTTCTGTTCCTTCCTCAGTTGAGAGAAAAAAAAAAGTTAGGATAGAAAAATTTGCAACTGGCAGTTTAAAAGAAAAAAATGGCTTTTTTATTTCAAAAGTATTTAGGCGACTTCTGAAAAAAAAGCCCGAACAGATAAATGTGTGATTTCTAGGACAGGGAAAGTTTGGTGTATCAAAAGATATAAAAAGGCTGAAAAAAGGAAACTCCCTTTTGGAAGGAAAAAATAGACAGATTTATCACAGGAACGAAGCCAACGAGAATATAAAGGATACGCTTGAATTTGATTTGAATAAATTGACATCAGAAGTATGTACTGCAGAGTGCACGATTTATAAAAATTACTGCATCATAAGAGAAGGGGAATTCATTATATATCTGCTATTTCTCACTTCAAATTCCTGTGATTTATAATTATCTTTCTTCCCTTCGGTGACCACAGTAATTGCGACGCTACTTCAATTATCTTGATCAGAATAACAGTCAATCCTTCTTTGACAATAGAAACATTCAAAATGCTGAAAGGCATAACAAAAGTAGACAGTAACCTACTTAGGTTAAACGAAAACCACACAAGAAATAATGGATGGAAACTGGAACTAAAGAGATACAACACATCCCATTGTGGGAACTTCTTTACATATAAGATATGTGACACATGGAATAAATTGCCACCAGAAGTTGTAAATAGCAACAGTGTGGAAGAGTTTTTAAAAATTGCTAGACAAAACCATTAGGACACTGAATGAACAGTAAAACCTGCTCGTAGAGATGAGTGAGCGCACAATGTCCCCTCGGATGGACTAACAAGTCTTTGGGACATTCTAATCCTTGCAACCTCCTTGTAAAACTCTCTCTCTCTCTCTCTCTCTCTCTCCACATACCTCTCACAAGCAGTTACTTCTTTTTTTCTCTATATATTACGTTAGGTTTATCTCCCTATTGAAAATGTAATGTACTCCAAGGCTCCAATTACTTTGAACCCCAATATGAAAAACTAAAAGAGGAAACGTGGCGGGACTGCTAAGTTATTA
>NC_087204.1:4599106-4634106 GCF_015104395.2 Macrobrachium nipponense
GTTACGGTTTTACTTACGCCTTTTTGTAATTGATTTCTGTTTTAGTTATCTGGAAAAAAAAACTGCCTGTCCGTCCTCACTTTTTTCTGTCCGCCCTCAGATCTTGCAAAACTACTGAGGCTAGAGGGCTGCAAATTGGTATGTTGATCATCCACCCTCCAATCATGAAACATACCAAATTGCAGCCCTCTAGCCTCAGTAGTATTTATTTTATTTAAGGTTGACTTTAGCCATAATCGTACGTCTGGCAACGATATAGACCAGGAAACCACCGGCCCGTGGTTAAAGTTTTATTAGCTCTATAACGAGACCACTGAAAGATAGATCTATTTTTCGTGGCCTGGATTATACGATGTATGGAAAACTCGATTGCGCCGAAGAAACTTCGGCGTATATTTTTCTTGTTTATTTTAGTTAATTGGTCGTGTTTATCAAACTGTCCTTTGCTATTACCCGGGATTAAGAGAAATTTATCTAAATGAATTGAATGGATTCCCCAGCTTACAGTAGCGTGGCTTTAACTTTGTTTTATAGTGACTAAGTACAAATAACACTGATATTACTACTTTCTCATGCCGTAAAAGCATTGGTGTAAAGAATTTAGCTCAAAGGAAATAATACTTATATTCTGACCTAGGTCTTATCATATATACATTTGGCAGCTTGGAAAAATATTATGGTAGAAACCAGCCTGGTGTTTATGTACGCATTCCAATCTGACCCAATTCCTTTTGGAAGGGTAAAATATGGAAAGTATTAAGAGTGAGTAATTACGTCAACACTTAGAGAAAATGTTGTAGATTTTAGGAATATAGCACGTACAAGTTTTACTTAAACAAATAATTTTTCCTCATGTATCCCTGCCTCTCGAGGGATAAAGGTTACCATACGAATAGCGAAAAACAGAAGCAGGATAAGTTCGAAAGCTTCGCAGTGGTGGGAGACACCATTGTGAGAGTGAGGTGTAACCGAAAGTATAGGTCAGGATACAACTGATTTATTATTATTATTATTATTATTATTATTATTATTATTATTATTATTATTATTAGCTGGCGTTATGCCAGCACGGTTTCTTGCTCATCTCGAGAGTAGCCCGTAGGTAATTTTTTGATGTGCAATTGAGATTGATGATTTGAACGTGATTACTTTTTTTGAGACTTATGGATGTGCCACTGAAAATAGTATGGGTGTGGTTACAAACCTGTTTGAGCAATAAGGCACCGGTCAGTAGTAGAGGAACTGCAACATTAATAAGTCCTGAAGAGTACAAGTACTTATCATAAGAGAAAAAGGAAAGCACCAATGATAAAACTCTACGGAGGTTTCAGGCAGCATTTCATTTATTCGGTATGCACAGAGTAAATGAAATGTGGCAAGGAAATCCCGTAGGGGTTTACAATTTGTAATCTTCTCAGACACGAAGATCGCTTTTCAGTCATATTCCACATAGGAATATATGCTATATATAGATGAGATCGTACATATACATAAAGCGTTGCCTACACAGGCATGGCGATATATCCATTCCAACTTGCATTCATTAGACAAAGCCGGCCCTTTACCACATGGCTTCAATGTAGGCCACGAAGCCGTCCCTGTGATATTGCTTAATCAATCCTGTCTTTCTATTCACGAAAGCCCAACGCAGCTTCTTCTATTGAAGTGACTCGGATCAGCGTCTGGAATCTACGACTTCTGAGCGCTGTCATTAAGGTTTAATTCTGTTGCACATTTTCCATTTACGAGGCGAAAGTAATCGTCTCAGTAATATATATATATATATATATATATATATATGTATATATTATATGATATATATATATATATATTATATATATATATATATATATATATAAAAGGATTTAGTATGCCATACATAAGGGAGAACTTGAGCTCCTCTCTCTCTCTCTCTTCTCTCTCTCTCTCTCTCGTCTCTCTCTCTCTGTCTCTCTCTCTGAACTGAAAACGTAATGGCACGACTATATACTGTATTTATGCATGTAACATGGGTTATGATCATGTACGGAAACGTTCATAGAAAGTGAACCTCATTAAGTACTGCATCTTATTAAACATGAATATCCCATTTTATTATTTTATTACGATAACAATATCTGTAATATCGATCTGGCTTTATTCCTCATTAGTTTAACTTGGCAATTTCGCTGAACGTCACTCGATCATGACTTCGACAAAGATCATACGAAACAGAAGGGATATCAATGAAATCATTCAAATTTTAAATGAAAAAAAATGAGTATTATTATTTTGTAATGGGTTTTGAAAAGACGGTATCTGCTTTTAGTCACGACGGTGTCCTTTCCTCATATTGCCCATTGCGAAGATGTTCTAAATGCACAGGAATAATCAGTTCCATACGATTTCAAAAGAATTAGACTAACAAACAATCAGAAAATTGATTATTCTGATCAAAAGACTTGTCGGCTTGTCGAACAGGAGCAGAAGAAAAGCGGAATATATAATTTTCAATAACAAAAACTCGTATTCTCAATGACAGAAATTCCAAGACGACGAATTCTCTCTCTCTCTCTCTCTCTCTCTCTCTCTCTCTCTCTCTCTCTCTCTCTCTGTCGTGATTGTATAAATATGATCGATCAAATCACCGAATATAAATGCCAATGGAAACGTTTTAAAATCCCCGAGTTCTCTCTTTCTTTATAATGGGCAAAATCCAATCCACAGTCTTTACAAATGTAAATGACACACTCTATCCGCTGCTTTCCATCACAACTTTCTGCGTTCGTTTTAATGAACCGGCGAATTTTCTCTTGCAAATCAACTGACGCTGATGGAAAGGCTCTTTCGAAGCCTTTTTTTAAAACTTTTTGTTGCTGTAAGTTTCTCCTTAGATGAGAAAATGTGGGGGAAAGTTTACCTACCCAAGTCTTTTCATCATCAGTATGTTTTTTCTACCTATTTCTGTCTATTTCACTCCACCTGTTCCTCTTCTTGCGCCAAAACGTAAGTTGTTGTTGATAGAAGTAGACTTATGTTTATAAGAACAAAATTCTTCATTTTCACTTTTTTTTCGTTAGAAAAGGGAAGCAGGTTCATTTCACTTTTGGCATTTTTTCTATATATAAAAAAAACTGTTCTGAATCCTGATCGCTGTTTGAAGATTGACTTGGGTTCCCCCTTGTGAATAATCACTTCATAATAACAAGTTACACTATCTTTTCTGCAAGTGATAAGGAAATGTATTCATTTGGAAAAATAAACAGAACAAAGGTGAAAACCAAAAACCTACTTCAAAGGCAATGTTTCCAGTTTAAAAAAGTCTCATGTTTCCTTGTGCATTATATATATATATATATATATATATATATATATATATATATATATATATATATATATATATATATATATACATATATATATATATATATATATATATATATATATATATATATATATATATATATATATATATATATATATACATATATATATATATATATATATATATATATATATATATATATATATATATATATATATATATATATATATAAATGTATTCATTTGGAAAAATAAACAGAACAAAGGTGAAAACCTACTTCAAAGGCAATGTTTCCAGTTTAAAAAAGTCTCATGTTTCCTTGTGCTTTATATATATATATATATATATATATATATATATATATATATATATATATATATTATATATATATATATATATATATATATATATATATATATATATATATATATATATATATATATATATATATATATATATATATATAAAGCACAAGGAAACATGAGACTTTTTTAAACTGGAAACATTGCCTTTGAAGTAGGTTTTCACCTTTGTTCTGTTTATTTTTCCAAATGAATACATTTCCTTATCACTTGCAGAAAAGATAGTGTAACTTGTTATTATGAAGTGGTTATTAACAAGGGGGAACCCAAGTCAATCTTCAAACAGCGATCAGGATTCAGAACAGTTTTTTTATATATATAGAAAAAATGCCAAAAGTGAAATCGTATATATATATATATATATATATATATATATATATATATATATATATATCTATATATATATATATATATAATATATATGTGTGTGTGTGTGTGTGTGTGTGTGTGTGTGTATATATATATATATATATATTATATATATATATATATATATATATATATATATATAATAACACACACACACACACACACACACACATATATATATATATATATATATATATATATATATATAATATATATATATATATATATATATATACATACGAACAACACAAGCAAATGACAAGCATAAGTTCAGTACCAAGCGCTTTCACGTTTATTAACGCATCGTCAGGACAATAGCAAATATATATGTATATAAGGGTAGGGCAAAGCTAATCGAAATTTTGGATATGCATTAATCAGTTGCATTTATTAGACGAGTTGAGGTTTCATCAAGTCGATGTCCAATAAGGGAATCGTATGGAATAGGAAGAAAGTGACCCAACAACAAAAACGATGGTAGAACTAGACATGAATGAATTAAAAACAATATTTCTCGTTCAATGCGGCTATCCTCGTCTATAGGTTTTCATCCTGGGGTTTTCCATTACTTGTATTGGTCTATCCACTGACTGAATGAAATAAATAAAAAAGTCCACCACTTTTATGAAGGCGAATAATTTTATCTGCGACAGTAACTTCTACCTACCAGACTTAGTTGATTAAAAATATTCTAGTGCTCAACAGAACTGTTTCCATTCACGATAAGTGAATTTTATTCAGAAGCAGTATTTGATATCATCACACGGAAAATATATATATGATTCATTCCAAATCAAAATAATTCGCCTTTTGTTTTACTGTACGTAGCCCCTTAACTGACTTTTAAGTTACTAGCAAATAACATTTTACTCTAATACTCTTACATGATCGTGGTAAATTAACTAATAAGGACTAATCTGGGTATTTATGAAGAAGCTACACGTGTCCAGATCCACTGGAAAATTGAGCAATTGGCATTTGGATAAAAGTGAAATTAAAACGTTTTAGTAAAACTTTATACTTGCGTCATAGGTTACCATTCTTCATTTATAATACCATAAAAATCCCTACCATAACCAAGTTCTGTTTAACCCGCATATAACGTTTACCTATGTAACACGAGGCAACTGCAATCAGAACCATACACAGAGTTTTTGCGAACGATACAGACATTCGTTCAGACAATCGTTCAGAGTATGGGCGCCTTTAAACTCATCGACACGAATTCCATTCATAACAATAGTTTGCACTATCAGTGCTGCGAATGTTAAAGGAAGTTATTCATTTGGACGCAAAGAAAGAAATGCGAAAAAGATGAAAATCTACTTTAGAGGTAAGTTTTCTGTTAAAAAATTCTCATATTTCCTCGTTCTTATATACATTTCAATCCATCACAACCCACTTTGCTCTTCCCAACAACAATCCATGAAAGAAACATCGTCCCAGCAAAACAACAAGGTGGGCAGAGGCCTCGAACCGAGTCAAATGATTTATGAATTGAATGGGGAATCCAATGCCTCCGTGGAATTAGTTTCCCGTCCATAACAAGGGATCTCGGTACCTGGTTCCTGGAAGCCTAAATAGGGAGGATCTCATATTAGTAGTGTTTAGGCTTCCAGGAACCAGCGGCCGAAATCTCCTTTAGTGAGAAGGTATCTCACATTGGAGGCTTTGTCTGTGACCTTGGGTGTTTTGGTCATGAAAGCGAAACAATATCCTATAAACAGACACCATCTGATGAATTTCTTACTCATTTTGAATTCTGGCCTGGGTACAAAGTTTTTTTTTTTTTTTTTTTTTTTTTTTCTTAGCCACCGATGTATTGTGGAGCATGTTTCACTCCTTTTGGCTAACTTAAAAAGTTACCAATAACAGATATTCTGAATGAAGAGTTCAAGTTATTGAAAATGAAAGTATCACAGACGTCAAGGATATCCGTCAAATGAATCCTCCAAAACCCATTTTTGACAGTTATATACTACGGAAGTGGTAATTGTTAAAAAATGTAGGTCTGTGACCTGTCAATTAGTATTATAATGACTAATAGTGTAGTTGGTATTATTTCATTCATTATTATTATCAATGTTTACCTTATGAATAATTACTTAATGCATTGTACTTGTTTTCATTATGGCTTCTTAAAACTTTTGTCAAGTGTTAAGAATAGTGTGATGCAGATACGTTTGTTTAAAATTCTATACCCTGAAGGAAACAGAGTTCTCTCTGAGAATGATAAATATCCAAAACCATTAGCCCTCATCTTTCTTAGCATTCTGGCATCTCAGTTTCCTCTTGATCATAATCGACAGAAAGTTCCTATTCCAAAATTCATGTTTGGACATTATAACTTGCAACTATTGCACGTTCTAACTATAATAAACTTTCGTTAGGGAAGAAACTGTACTGGCCTCGAGTGTTTAGATTGATGAGATATATTTTATTTTTACTCAATTCTACACGAAACTTTCTAAGACCTAAGCCTAAAGCAATAAATGTAATCATAAGAACTTCGCTCTTGAACAGATTTTCACTTCCTGGTCACGTCTCCTTAGGTACCAAGTGGAGAGTTAAGGGACTTTTACAGCTCGTAGTATACAGGTATACAGGAAGGAAAAAAGCGCTGCATGTCTCCTTGATGGTCTCTTGATGATGAGAGAGAGAGAGAGAGAGAGAGAGAGAGAGAGAGAGGAGAGAGAGTAGGAGGAGATCAAGGTACGAATTTTTACAAATTAGGTATTTTCTTACCGCTGAATCGTCTATATTCTTTACAGAAGTCAAGCCTAGATTTTAGTGTAATATTCTACCATCAGCTCGAAACCAAATGTTTTATATACACACACACACACACACACATATATATATATATATATATATATATATATATATTATATATATATATATATATATATATATATATATATATATAAATATATATTGAAATGTGACACGCCTCAATGGTATAAATACCCACTGAGGATCTCCTGATAGCGTTCAGCGCTGATCCAGCATTATTCCCTCGATAAAGTAACGTTATACAGTTCTTCCAAACAAATCTAAAAGCAAATGATAACATGCATAAATAAATGAGGGTTAACCATTGCGGCACAAAAGAGCATCGTCCTATTTGAATGCAAAAGGGCTTTTTGGATAGCCTTGCAAACAGTGAGGCTTTGAATTTCAATGGGCCAAACTGAACTGTCACGGGGAAATGAAATACTCGAAATTTCTGTGTATTGTCGGTGTATATGAATACCCAAGTGTTGGACAGGTCTGGAGTGGAGTATAGAGTGCATACCAAAGCAGTTGCATCATGAATTAATTGTTAGGAGAGGATAGATAGCAAGATGGAAGAGAGAGAATATACATGGAGGTAAGGGATTGCACCTAGGGGCCAAAGGGATGCTGCAAAGAACCTTTAGTAATGTCTACAGTGCACTGGCGGATCTGATCTTCGGTACATTAGTAAGAAACAGTACATTTTCATGTGATTCCTAACATACTAACATACCCGAAATCAAGACGACCATGTGGCATCAGTTTACTGATTTTGGCAAGGTTAATGTGACACGAAAAAGCTACCATTCACTTGTTGTAAGTGTTTTTTTCCCTGTTAGGTTACCCATGCATGTTCATAGCAGGTAATTACGATTTTGCAATAGCATTAACTATTCACGACCTTCCAATCATGCAACATACCTGATAGAAGAATTATAGAGAAAGTTCTCCTTATAAGAAGACCTTGTTTATCCTTTCTTACTTCTGGTATACTAAATAAAGGATTCTAAACTCAAGGGGAAAGCTTATGACGTATTCTAAATCTATCTTTCGTTAATTTACTTGCTTGCAAAGAGCCCGATCAAGTTAGAATAAATTAAAAAGGGTTACTTGTATTAAGGACGATCTTTGGTCCATCACAACGTTTGAATTGGGCATGATTATCGTATTCCTAAAATAATATATCTCGTTTTTATCTTATCCCGTCTCTCTCTCTCTCTCTCTCTCTCTCTCTCTCTCTCTCTCTCTCTCTCTCTCACGTGTTTCCAAGTTGGATCTTTTGTTTCCTGAAGGTTACCGACCTTCTCCGTACTTCTCCATTTCCCAGGACTCTTTTCCCGTCCATTAGAGGTAGCACTTGCAGAGGGGAAAAACGTCCAAGATTTAAACGACCCTTAATTTAAGAAGAAGAAGAAGAAGAAGAAGACGAAGAAGAAGAAATCATTTACTTGCTTCTCAAGTAATGGAAAAAGGGCCAAGGGCACGGTATATGTTTAAAGTTCTGAATGAGATTTACTCGAAAAAAAGGTTAAAATATAATGAACTTTTTGAAAGAGATTTGGTCCCCGTTGAAATTTAAAAGGAATTATTGTTCTGCGATAAAAGTGAATTATGTCTCTTAAACTCTCTTACACGAATGAGTGAAGGGCAAAAAGAATTGTTGAAAATTTTATTTTCTTTTATGAATTACCTATTTCCCACTCCGTCCTCCCAAGTCCCTCTCTCTTGCAGCGTTTTTTAATCTTAAGAACACAAAAAACAGGCATTATACTTAATACCCGAATATTGGTATTATTTAGCCATGTAAATCATATTTCAAGAACATAACGGTATAAACGCTAATCATTCAAAAAGACGCAATAAATTCTATACATTCGTACTTTCCCTGAGATTTTTAACACATTTGTTTCCAAGATGACGCGATATTAAAAGCAAACGCATCGTAGGACGATGAGAAGTAAACTTTAAACCATAAAACTCGAAAACCAGTGACGGTAATTTTCTGATTTTTGGCAAGTGGTACAATGAGTTAGGGTTCTGCGAAAACTTATGGGGACCTTTTTTATTACCGAACATTAAAAAAATAGTAATTCAGTCTCGATGTATCTATTCCCCTTTACTTACAAAGTCATTATTTGGAGTTCCTCACCTCACTGACCCATTCCTTTACTTGCTCAGAAACCTAGCAAAGGTGATTGCAAAGCGGGAATGCCCCACGAATCTCTTAGCGGTTATGATATGAAAGCTGCCTCAATTATTCCTCTCTATATCGGCGTGAAGATTTTTTTTTTTTATAGAAATTCAAGATTTTCGGCGAGGAAATAAAATTAGAGATGTTACTAGATCCCTAACATATTATATCGATAAAATTGGAGCTCTTGTTTATAATAAAACTGTATGTATATATATATATTATATATATATATATATTATATATATATATATATATATATATATATATATGTATATATATATATATATATATATATATATATATATATATATATATATATATAGTATATATATATATATATATATATATATATATATATATATATATATATATATATATATATATATATATATATATATATATATAATATATATATATATATATATATATATATATATATATGACTGGTAAAAATGTTCTGTAACATCAGAATTCCATCTAATAAAAGGAGCCCATAAAAACACCAAAATGTAGAGAGAAAGTACTATATTTCAGAGACTGCTGTCTCTCTCTTCAGGTATATGAATGAGAAAAGTTTACAGAAAAGGTGGTATTTATACCAAGAGATCCGTCCACAAGTAAGCCAATTTAGGTCACCCCCGCTGATAATCTTCCTGCTTCTCTTTTATTAAGGCCGATTCCATCATTTGACTCTTGTACCGGCAGTTGCTGCTATAAATTACACGTGACATATTCCAGTTTATTCTATGGTTATGTTCATTTATATGGTTGAAAATAGCCGAGTTCTGTTGTCCATACCTAACTGACCGTTTGTGTTGTATTAATCTCTGGGGAAGTGATTTATCTGTAAATCCGATGTAAGATTGGTCACAGTCCTGGCATGGGATTTCATATACCCCAGAGTCTTTGGGAGATGTCTTTTGTTGGACGTTAATCAGGGATTTGGCTAAGGTATTTGGGTAGGTAAATGCAAAAGGGTTGGATTTCTCAAGGGTGTGGGTTACTCTCTTAATCGTCTCCAGGTGAGGAATTTTTATTTTATTGTTGGGTGTGTCTCTGGTCTCGTCTTTAGGGGGTCGGTAGAAAATTACGTTTGCTTTTTGAATTGCTTTCTCAATTATATGGTCAGGATACTTTAAAGATGAAAGTTGCTTGCGAATTAGTTCAAATTCTTTTTCCAGGAAATTCAACTTTAAATTTGATGCTGGGCACTAATGCGTTTAATTTTGAGAGAAATTCATTAAAATTACCCCACTTATTATCCCAAAATGTTAGGATGTCATCCACGTATCTCATCCACAGCATGTTTTTGGGTTTTATTGCATTTATTACTGTAGTTTCAAAGTATTCCATGTACAGATTGGCTAAAACAGGACTTAAAGGACTACCCATACTACACCATACTACAAGCAAAAATTCGGGTGTAGTATGGGTAGTCCTTTAAGTCCTGTTTTAGCCAATCTGTACATGGAATACTTTGAAACTACAGTAATAAATGCAATAAAACCCAAAAACATGCTGTGGATGAGATACGTGGATGACATCCTAACATTTTGGGATAATAAGTGGGGTAATTTTAATGAATTCCTCTCAAAATTAAACGCATTAGTGCCCAGTATCTCAAATTTAAAGTTGAATGGGAAACAGACAACAAAATTCCTTTTCTTGATGTTTTAATAATCAGAGACACAACAGAATACAAATTTACCATATACAGAAAACCAACGTTCTCACTTTCATATATTCACTACTTTAGCTATCACGACATTACTATCAAGATAGGTGTAGCTAGCAACCTATTCTTAAGAGCCTTACGAATTTGTTCCCCAGATTTCCTGGAAAAAGAATTTTAACTAATTCGCAAGCAACTTTCATCTTTAAAGTATCCTGACCATATAATTGAGAAAGCAATTCAAAAAGCAAACGTAATTTTTCTACCAACCCCTAAAGACGAGACCAGAGACACACCCAACAATAAAATAAAAATTCCTCACCTGGAGACGATTAAGAGAGTAACCCACATCCTTGAGAAATCCAACCCTTTTGCATTTACCTACCCAAATACCTTAGCCAAATCCCTGATTAACGTCCAACAAAAGACATCTCCCAAAGACTCTGGGGTATATGAGATCCCATGCCAGGACTGTGACCAATCTTACATCGGATTTACAGGTAAATCACTTCCCCAGAGATTAATACAACACAAACGGTCAGTTAGGTATGGACAACAGAACTCGGCTATTTTCAACCATATAAATGAACATAACCATAGAATAAACTGGAATATGTCACGTGTAATCTATAGCAGCAACTGCCGGTACAAGAGTCAAATGATGGAATCGGCCTTAATAAAAGAGAAGCAGGTAATGAACATCTCAAAAGGGGCGTAGATCTCAGATGTCGTCGACGAAGTGTTCATTCAACCAACGCTTAAGAAGATTAAAGGAAGATTATCAGCGGGGGTGACCTAAATTGGCTTACTTGTGGACGGATCTCTTGGTATAAATACCACTTTTCTGTAAACTTTTCTCATTCATATACTGAAGAGAGAGACAGCCGTCTCTGAAATATAGTACTTTTCTCTCTACATTTTGGTGTTTTTATGGGCTCCTTTTATTAGATATATATATATATATATATATATATATATATATATATATATATATATATATATATATATATATATATCTATATATATAAAACAAGAAGAATTTCAATTTCCTAGAAAAACAAGTTCCAACAAATTTCCTGATTGGGATGCGTGTAGCTTCAGTGAGCGTCTCTCTCTCTCTCTCTCTCTCTCTCTCTCTCTCTCTCTCTCTACTTATTTTGTTTTCTTAAAGACATTTCTCCCAATATCATCTCCTATATTACCCATATTAAATGAAGGAGAAAACACGCAAACCATCATAGTGATGAATGCGCAGGGTTTAGTTACGAGTAACTCAAAAAGAAAAATAGAGTACTTAGAAGAACTAACCCAAATTGAAAAGAAAATAGATATAATGAATATAAGTGAAACCTGGTATTCCCAAGAGACTGGGAATGATGATCAAATAAAAGGGTTCTAAACTTATAGATCAGATAGAAAAAAAAGGAATCAAGGGGGAAACGCAATATATGGAAAAGACAAAAAACAAGGAAAAATATATGAGAAATATAGTAACTCAGAATGTGAACTAATAGCAGTAGAATTTGAATCTGAAAAATTAATGAACATAGTAATATATAGACCCCCTAATACTAAAGAGTTTGACATAATAATAGAAAAATTGGATGATATATTTAGAAATCAAAAGAACTGGACTATTCTCCTATCTGGAGACTTTAACTTCCCTTTCGTAGACTGGAAAGAACGAATAGGAGATTGTGGTTGTATTTATACATATAAAAAAGAGAGTAATAGTAGTGCAGAAGATAAGAGGCAATTCGAAAAGCTATTAGATATGCTACTAGAATACAACATTTAACAAATAAATCACCTGCCAACAAGAAAGGAAAATCTTTAAACCTACTAACTATTTCAAGGCCCATGACACCCTCCTTTTTTAATATAACTAATGAACTAGGCTTCTGATTAATGTGAAACCGAAACCACCAGAGTTTGAGACACCGACCTAATTAAGAAAAATGGATTCATACATCTACTCCGCATTATTCTCTTACTTTATATCGAGAAATGTCATCTCAATTTTGTGGCATGGTGAGAACGGAAATTAAGACCTGGCAACTTGGCGCAGAATGACGTGTGTCGACCATGACGTGGGGCCCGTGACGTTTACACCTGCCACGCCCCCTTTCTGTATGGTTATCAAATAATATTTAAGTTGTAGTGAATTATACTGCTCTTTGATGGAATCTAAGGATACTGATTAGTTATTATGTTTGAATAAACTCATTTTTAGCCTCACTTGTGTTTATTATCTAATTAATGGGTAATTCTTACGAAAAAGACAGGCATTGACAAGGGCTCCTGCTGACACCTTGCATACTGCCTACTATTGACATTTTATATCATGTCTAGAATGCTTCACCATTGTCCACAAGGTTGTCGTAATGCTTTTGTGTTGCGACTTTTAACATACTACAAGAGGGAACAAGACAACAATAAACTGAAGATTGGATTGAATAGGTTGATATCATGTTGTCATGTTTAATGGCGTACTATCACGGACATGTATAGTTGAATATTATGCATTTTCAGATTCTCTCTCTCTCTCTCTCTCTATCTCTCTCTCTCTCTCTCTCTCTCTCTCTCTCTCTCGTCTCTCTCTCTCTCTCTCTCTCTCTCTCTCTCTCTCTCTCTCTATCTCTATCTATCTATCTATATATACTATATATATAGTATATATATATAATATATATATATTATATATATATATATATTCTACTTCAGTCTTGTAACTTTATTCATTAAAATGTTAGCTGCTATACTACTATCTATGGACAATACACTTATTGTTAATAAAGTATTACTAACCTTTCACCTCCATCCAATCCCCAGCCATATTAAATATTTATATGATCATATGTGCGCACCCTCAACAATCATATTCACCAATAATCAATTCACATATAGCACGATTAAACTCTTTATCTAAAATTACTTTCGCCACGTTATTGAAATCAGGGAATAATAAAATAATATAACCAATTTAAACTTTGCTAGACCTAACATTTTTTTAATTCAATAACTTCAACCCGCTAATGACTGCATACCTGTATTGAAAAATAAAAACACCTTATCTCTATCAAAGGTATATATATATAATTTCTTGTACTGATATAATGATAACCATACAGAAAGGGGGGGCGTGGCAGGTGTAAACGTCACGGGGCCCCACGTCATGGTCGACACACGTCATTCTGCGCCTAGTTGCCAGGTCTTAATTTCCGTTCTCACCATGCTCACAAAATTGATATGACATTTCTCGATATAAAGTAAGACAATAATGAGGAGTAGATGCTTGAATCCATTTTTCTTAATTAGGTCGGTGTCTCAAACTCTGGTGGTTTCGGTTTCACATTAATCAGAAGCCTAGTTCATTAGTTATATTAAAAAGGAGGGTGTTATGGGCCTTGAAATAGTTAGTAGTATTTGTGAATGAGGTGAATTATGTTAAAGAAATAATAGTTTATAATGCGAGTATTTCAGACCATAATGTCATAGCATTAACAGTCCATTCCAAAGCAAGTGAAAACAGAGATAAGCAAGAAATGAAAAAGTGGGAAGGATATGGAAAATACAACTTCTACAGTAAAAATATAAAATGGTCAGAAATAAATGAAGAATTAAACAAAGATTGGGATAACATTTTCGTAAGTGATGACATAAGAGTAAATACGGAGATACCATATAAAATATTAAGAGAAAATAGTGGAAAAATATATACCGAAGAAGAAAAGTAAACATCAGTCATGCATACCAAGAGACAGAAGGATCTTGTTCCAGAAAATCAAAAATGGGAAAAAAAGGTCTTGCAAAAGAAAAAAAATGCATGGAAAGTTATAGAACTAAAAAGTAAGATAGAAAATGCAGAACAAAAGATTATACAATCAAAAGAAAATGAAAAACAGGTCTTGGAAGAAAAAACCTTAGTAAATATCAAGCAAAACCCCAAACTATTATATTCGTACGTGAAAAAGATGAATAAAAGAAGAATAGGAATAGGCCCTCTAAGAATTGAAGGGGGATTAACGAATGAAAAAAAGGAAATATGCAACATATTGGCAGAACGATATAAGAGAGAATTCACCCCTAGAATTGATAATGAAGATAATGATACATAGAGAATTGAAAAGGCAGACTAGTAAGTATTAAACCTCAATGACTGACTGCCTTTCGCAGGCAATCAAAATTTCCATTCTCGAAACAGCGCATTCAATTGTTTTTCATACTTCAGGGTTTGTTTATTTTTCCGACAAAAATATTTAAGTTGTTTTGTTATATACACCGTCAGTTTGGTAAATAAAAGCTGGTACCTCTTTTAGAATCTTAATCTTTTATTTTTATAATATTTTTATTAACATTATTACTTCTATCAATATTTTTGGTTTACGTCCTACTTATATTTGATCAACTTTACATGAGAGAGAGAGAGAGAGAGAGAGAGAGAGAGAGAGAGAGAGAGAGAGAGAGAGCTCTGAGCATCGTTAAAAATGTAATACGAAAGCTGTTATTTCGAAAGGGAAGGAAAATTCTGTTAAGTCCGTGCGTCTTGCTGCTTCGAAAGAGAGAGAGAGAGAGAGAGAGAGGAGAGAGAGAGAGATGAGAGAGAAGAGAGAGAGAGATGCCATGCTGCCCTTCGTAATCAGCCCTAATTAGGTTCTTAATGGGGCGTTCTCTCCACAAGATGCATATGATGTATGCGACTTCAAAATGGAAGAGATTCATGAATAGGTCGTCCTCGCAGATGAAAGGGTCGTGAAAACGACCAGGAAAGAGAGCAGAAGGAAACAGAAAAGCGACTTGGAATTTGTCGTCGCTTTCCAGGCTGAAATCTCTGAAATAGTCTGAAATTCTGTAAAATATTTATTTCATACATCATCCAGTAATATCAACTACTTTGTTATGGCACTTAGCTTCCGTTATAATATATATATATATATATATATATATATATATATATATATATATATATATATATATATATATATATGTATGTATATATGTATATATATATATATATATATATATATATATATATATATATATATATATATATATATATATATATGTATATATATGTGTGTGTGTGTGTGTGTGTGTGTGTGTGTGTGTGTGGTTTCAATAGTAAATAATGATAATTATTTACTGTTGAAACATTATCTGGAAAGAGTACAAAAAAAACGTTAGGAAGTCTTAATTGATTTCTGGAAAGGAATATGTTGTACATTATATATTATTATATATATATATAATATTATATATATAATATACTATAATATATATATAAATATATATATATTATATATATATAATATATGTATATATATATATATATATATATATATATTATATATAATATATAATATATATATATATATATGTATATATATATATATATATATATATATATATATATATATATATATATATGTATATATATAATATATAATATATATATAACATATATATATATATACTATATATATATATATATATATATGATATATATATAATATATATATTATATCTATATATATATATATATATATATTATATATAGTATATACGTTATCTATATATATATATATATATATATATATATATATATATATATATATATATAGATATTCTAGTATATATATATATTCTATATATATATATCTACTATATATACGTATATATATATATATATCTATATAATTAATATATATCATATATAATCTCTATATATATATATATGTATGGAGTGATAATAAGTATCGATGATAGGGTGGATATATAGTATATATATTATATATATATACATATGATATATCTATATATATATATATATATATATCTATAGATCTATACTATATATATATATATATATATATATATATCATATATATATATAGTATATAATATTATATTACTATATATATAGGATACTGATGTATACTATATATATATATATATATATATTATATATATATATTATACGTATATATATATATATCTATATATATATATATGATATATATATATATATATATATATATATGATATATATATATAATATATATGTAATATTATAATAATATAATAAATATATCTATATATTATTATTATATAATATATATATAAATAACAGACCGATTTCTCTTCAAAAATCAATTAATACTACCTCTTTTTTTCCCACCCCTTACAGATAGTGTTCAATTAGTAAATAATGATCAATCTCCCCCTCCCCCGCAAATTGAATAACAACAACAATATGTACTACTATTAATAGCAAATATTGCAAAACTTAATGAACTTTGAATGGACGTTAAGACGAATGAATTAGCAAGTCTACGCAACGATGTTAGAAATGAAATGATGAATGCGCTCACAAGGTCAAATCACAGTAGGCACCTCCGCTCTTTCGGTAAAAAGAAGTCCACAAATCTGACTTAATTTCCGACTAGTGTGAAATATGGACTTACGTTAAGTAAATACGACGTCATAAATTGTCCCCGTTTATCAACAGCGGAAGATGAGGTCTGTATGGAAATCGTGTGAGTGTTCTACCCTCGTTGACAATAAAAGGTATTGCGTTTTAGAGATGATGTATGGAGGTATGGTAGAAACTGAGCCTCATTTTGTAAGGTACGATGATTTGTTCGTACTGAGTATTGTGATTACAGAGAAACCCAAGTATTAGCAGTATAGGTAAAATCATTACATCAATGCTCGATTTAACTCGGTAACATGATGGCAATACTATATATATATTATATATATATATATATATATATATATATATATATATATATATATATATATATATATATATATATATGTTTGTGTGTGTGTGTGTATGTGGGTACAAAGGACGTTAAAGAACATGTCTGCGTTGACAAGTAATCTAGCCTAGTGTGGATACAGCTCTTATTAAGTTTGAGATCTTTAGTCTTATACTAAAGTACAGGCCCATGTGCAGATACTTTTTCTTAATCACCATTACACAAAATAAAATGTGAGCCAAGGTTAAAAAAAAATCTTAATGTAAAAATGCTTGCCAATTCATCAATGCAACTTCTTCTGTTAAAGCTATGTGTAGTATAATCATAGACTCCTATATGTTTTGGCAAGGATTGCCTACGTTATCAATCAAAAGCTGCCATTGTCTTTTGTATCGATGGACGAACTAAATACGAATGACTGACGGTGAATGTAAAAGGCTTTATTCTCTTTGCCTTATGAATTATTTGTAATTTGGAATGACTTCCAACGACTCCATCACACGGATGCGCTCTGTGTCAGAAAAAGTAGATAAATTCATACCCTACTGACTGAGCCGCTTTGGTTTTAAGAGAGAGAGAGAGAGAGAGAGAGAGAGAGATAGAGAGAGAGAAATCTGACCAATCCGGATAAAATGTGCAAAATGCTATTAACAAGAACGAGAGCCTGGAATTTGATAATAAGCTGTAAAATTGAAACTACTACGTTTATGGAACTTTCTTAATATCGTAAAATATGTTCATAATGTTTAAAATATTCTTGTTTTCATGTTACGTGAATAAGCTCAGGTCTGAAGAACGTCAAGCGGATAGTTATCACTGTTATTAAATCTTAAAGGCCAATATAGCGAAACAGTTTTAAACGTCACATTGTGATTTGAAAACAGAAGAAAGAAAAGAGAAATTGCGTTTATTGGAGGATTGCTTTCAAAGACGAGTCGGGGTAATCCGAGCGAGATAGCGATATGGAACTAAAATATTTCCAAGAACTTTTCCAATAACGAACGTTGGGAGGTTAACTTTGCGGCTTTATTATAAAAGTTGGATGAAGTTTCTGAAATAACGAAAGCTGAAAATTATATTACTGGAATTAAAAGTAAAACTGAAAACGTCCCACAGCAGAGAGCAGTTTTACTGCTGGACTTTGTACGTACACATAATCATCATGCACACACATACATACACAAACTTGAAGTTGGCAGTACAAGAGCTCAGTGATGACTATATGAAGACGTTCAACAAACGACACTTTAATGTTCCCCGCCAATTTCCTCATCAAAAATCAATTCCCCTATAATACAGAAACGAAAACTAATCCAGCTTCTGATGTCAATGTTCCATTGCTCTGGAGACCGACCTTAAATGTCAAAAGATCTTTCCGTGGGATTAAATAAGGATGTGTATTTACATTTGATTTAGCTAATAGACGTTCTCCAGGAGAGATGGTGATGTTAGAAGCTGAGATTAAACAACAATTAGCTACTGAAGAAGCCCTCAGGTGACCAAAATTTTTAGGATGTGATTCTGGGAGATACTTGGACCTATAGCCGGAGGACGGGTTGGGAGCTGACATCATTGTCAAGTATAATGACGAAGTTTGGATAAGGGAATTGGATAACGTTAATGGAAATGAAATTAAAAATGTTACTGTTCAATTTAAAATAAATCTTTTTGACATACAGTGCTCTAAGGTTGATACCTATGCTGATGGGTTGTAAATCTGTTAAAATCTGTGTACTCAAAACATGCAAGATTATTTTAATATAATAATATTGACTATGTAAATCCAAATAGAATGAAAATGAATTGGAACACATGTGCCCAGACGGAAGAAGTACGAACAATACCTTTAAAAAAAAAAAAAAAAAAAAAAAAAAACTGAGCCAAGTCTAATTTTAAAACAGAATTAAATCTATACCTGTGATAAAAGAATGACAAATAAATGTTTTTCTTTCACATTAAACAGTTTACAGTCATTAACAGGCAACAGGAACAAATCAGGGTAATTTTTCTTTAATATGGCATCTACTTATGTGATCACACCATTCAATACCTTAACGTTACATCTAACTTGCTTTTCTGTCACTTAGATTTTTTTCTTCCCGCCATGAGAAATTACCTGTATATCAAAATAAACATCTATATATAAAACAAGGCGTGATTTGACCTCCAGCTTACTCAGGACGCATATGTCGCAAACATTATATTACTAACTTAATGTGAAGTGGGCTTCGTAATTAACACTCCCAATTTGTACTACTCATACTATCAACAAGGATCAAATAAAAAGAACACAAATTAAGCACATTCATATACTCTCGATTAAAAGTGGAAACATGAAATAACTGAATAGATATATTGCCTCTAAATTCAGTACATCAAATAAATTAAATCGTGATAAAATCTACGGACAGATAGCCCGTTGTTTCACCAACGAAAATGAAAAAGCAACAATATATTTTATCAGAAATAATTTTTCTGTACTGTTCAATACGCACATTGTTAATTTTTTACATTTTCATTCTAATAAATAAATCATAAATGTCCTATCCTAAAATTCTTGTATCGTTAACTCAACGCGAAACACCTTTTTCCAGACCTTTTTACATATTTCCTACCACCCCTCCCCCACACAACAAAAACAAAGTAGTTTGTAGGCTTACTCCCCAAGTAAGCGAAAAAGGAAAATGAGTGGAGGAACGCGGCTGAGAAAGAACAGGAGTCAGTGAGGAGATGCTGCTTCTTTTTAACCAGTTCCTCATCAACTCTTCAAGTCTCCTGGCGTCTCCAAATCTCGTCATTTTATGGAAAAAGGAAACGTGCCTTTTAGTGGGGAAGTGAGATTACCCTTGAAGGAAAGAGCTCTTTTATCGAATTCATCCCTGCGCGATGTAGTCATCCACTTATGGGAGCAACTAATCTTCAAAGATTCCCAAATAGAGGATTAAACTTTTTTTTTTTAATGAGTTTGCATGGATAGTATTACTGGAAGTTCCATTTTTGTCCCCTGAAGAGGATCATGAACTTCTTTCGTCTTTGGAAGGATATCTGAAGGCTTTCCGATGATGGAACAGTATGGCATAAGTTCTTTGCGTTGGTACGATGGGGTATTAAACTTCATCTCGATGATGGACAGGGAAAATTGCGGTCTTTTTGGTCATAGGATGAGATACTAAATTCCGAGCTAGGTTAATATGATACTCGGGGGTGTTGTATTGGTCAGGGAATTAGTTACCACAAGTTTTTTTATTAATGGGGCTTGTTATTGAGTATTTACTCTTTGAAGCAATAAAAACCAAGCAAAGCTTATTGCTATAGACGAAAATTCATGCAGTCAACGTTGAATCTTTATGTGTTTATCATTAGTTTATTTAACTCTATTCCTCTCCTTGATAATACTTTAAGTAATAAACACCCTGTAACAATGTGTCTCCGAAGCCAAACTCCAGAAAGTATTGCTCTAGATTCTTATACCGCAAAATTACCCAACATTCTTAGCAATAAGGAATTGGAATTGAATTACTGCTTGAAGTTGTTAAATATCTCAAGATAAAATTTGGATGGTGTACCGTATTCTACAAAATAAATAAATGAAGTAAACAGAAAAAAAAATAAGAACAAATATAAAACAAAAATCTAATACATTTAAAAGATCGATTAACGAATATTAATGAGTGTATGACCGTTGTGTGTGTGTGTGTGTGTGTGTGAGAGAGAGAGGAGAGAGAGAGAGAGAGAGAGAGAGAGAGAGTAGAGGTTAACACCTCTGGTTCTTTCCACACTTTCTGAAATAAACGACATCTGAAGGTGCTGCATTGCACTTCGGTACCGGGTAATGACCCTTGCAAGAGCAACAACATCTGTTGCAAGCGCATTAATTCGAGTCTCAGAAATGGGTCTCTCGCTCCTAGAGTGTCGACATCCTGCTTAGGGGGTAGAGAGAGAGAGAGAGAGCACAGTAGCACTACATGTAAAAAGCACACTAATACCATCGCCTTGATCAACGTAAATATTGAATCATAATCTGCGTCATATTACTTGGGAATCAATTCAACCTTCCTCAATAATAGATATATCTAAGTCTTTGTTTAACGTTTCTGTTCTCTTTGTATTCAGACGGTTCTTTATTCGTTAAACTATCATGTCATCTCCATTTCCCCTTTACCCCCTCCCTTGGCACGCCCCCCTCTCTCTCTCTCTCTCACCTCATTCTTTCTTTCGTGCCCTATCTGCCATGTCAAAGCTCTTTGATACTCTTTATGGGGACCCTTCTTCACTCTTCCTTCGATGCTTACTGTTTATTCCCTCTTAGTTTTTTCGTTTATATTTGCTGCTTCTCTAAACCTCTCTTTGGTTCCCTTTCCCCCCTTAGCATTCCGTCACATTTTACCTGCTTTGATGCAGTTACTAGTTGCGAATTTGATACATTTGTATTTCATATATATATATATATATATATATATATATATATCTAATATATATATATATATATATATATATAAGCCTATATAGTGTATGTACAAACAGCATTAATCTGTTAAAATTATATAACATAAATTTTCTCCTTCCTTTGATATTTGTTCAAGATATGGTATGCAAAACGTATCAAAAGGGACACACCTAAATCAAAGCTTCCATGCTTTCGAATCCCCTGAGATGGAACTTCCCATTTCTTGGACACGTGTCGCCAGCGACCCAGAAAGTCACAGGTGATCGCACCGACAGTTGCTGTTTGATGCTGAAGAGGTGCCAGATAGCCCTGGGTGATTGTGGACCCAGGAGCTTATTAAACAAGCATATTTCACAACTGCGAAACTAGACCATTGGTATTAACCAACGCGTGTATCAAATTTGCAACTTGAAAATTATATAAATATGCTATAGTTTATTAGAAATAATTGTTCTGTACTCTTTAACATGCACATTATTTATTTGTTACATTTCCATTTTAATAAATAAATCATAAATATGCTAACCTACAATTCCTGTATCTTTTACTCAACGTCAAACACCTTTTTCAGACCTTTTTAAGCTCTTCCATAAACCTTTCCTAACCACCCAACAAGAATAAGAACAACAACAACAACAACAACAACAACAAAGTATAGTTTGCAGGCTTACTCCCCGAGTAAGCTTCAATGACAAAAATAAATTGCATATCTCAGCTCAAACCATAAAACTGAGGACTTTCTTTTTTCTTTCAATAATGAAGACTTGTTAAGATCCTTAGCAAGATACCGTCCACCTGCCTCACCATTTTAATCTCCATTTCTCCAATGAGGTCGCATATGGGGCCGCTTGTCTTCATTTGATTAATAAGAGGGCGTTCCCGGCTTGCCTCAATTAGCTAAGTGGGGAAATTCGGCTGCTTTAACCTGTTTCTTATAAGGTAATTAATTATTTTTAATAAATGTTTTTTAAAGGATAAGGGCATGGACTCTTCGGAAGATATTAAAAAAATATATTTTAGTTCAACTGGAATTCTGATCTAAATCTGAAACATTGGTTGCAATGGAATATAGTTTAGGCCAAAGGCCCAGCGCTTGGATCTATAGGGCCATTCAGCATTGGAAGGTAAATTGAGAAAAAAAGGTTACAGAGGTGTAACAGGAGGAAAACCTCAAAGTAGTTGCACCATGAAATAATCGTTAGGAGAGGGTGGATAGGAAGGTGGAAGAAAGGTAATATGAATGGAGGTAAAGTAAAAGGAACGAAAGGGGTTGCAACTAAGGTCCGCAGGGAGTCTGCAAAGAACCTTTAGCAATGCTTACAGTGCACCCCGTGAGGTACACTGAGGGCACTACCCCCCAGCGGAGAAACGCATTAGGTGGTAACGATAGAAAATAATGATATTATTTATCCAAAATGTTAACCAGCTTCTATTGTGATAACCTTTCTATCAAGCTGATCGTTACAAAGCTTATGTAAGTTAGATAAACACTGTTAATATTGTGACTGGTTCCGTTCAGTTCTCCACTAGACACCATCCAGTTTGAACTGGGACCTTTTAGTAATTGCACCATTGCAAAGAACAATTGTATGTGAAAAAATTATATATATAATTAATAAAACCTATGTATTGCAACATAAATGCATTTTAAACATGACGAAATAATCACAGAGACTTCATAAAATTCAAATTAATATAAAAACTCTCTCTCTCTCTCTATTCCTCTGAAAGGTGCCGAACCACCTATTTAAAGACCAAAGAATTTTGAAAAGAATCCCATCTTTCATTTGCTAATTTCTTTTTTATCCTTTACTCAGTTCTCTCTCTCTCTCTCTCTCTCTCTCTCTCTCTCTCTCAATTTTTTTTCTTCAGATCCATGACATTCTTTTTCCGGCAATAATGCCCAAATCTCATGGTAACACCTTTCCTTTTTAGAGAATCTGGGATATGGAAAAAGATTTTTCTGGATTCCTATTTTTATTTTATATATACGTATACATTTTCAAATCTTGCTTTAATTATTTTTTCTTACTTGCACCCCTTCTTGCTAGTGCTAATTTTTTCTACTTTTCATTCCTACGTTCTTTTATCATATTCCTTTGCTCGTTATTTATGGCATTTATCAGTTTTAATTGAAGACTAGTCAAAAAGAGCACGTATCACTGAGGCCAGTCAAAGAGAGCACGTATCATCAAGGCCACTTAGATAGTGCACGTATCATCAAGGCCAGTCAGAGGGAGCACGTATCAATGAGGCTAGTCAAAGAGAGCACGTATCAAGGCTAGTCAGAGAGAGCACGTATCATTGAAGCCAGCCAAAGAAAGCACGTATCACTGGGGCCACTACACAACTCGGGAATTGGTTTCCCGGTCAGGTAATTGTTAAAGATTCTAGGATTCCTTTTTCCCGCAAGATGAACAGACAGAATATTAGGTTAAGGGCAGGAAAGCAACATGGTGTGCGGAGACGATAATGGAGGCTTAATTGGTAATAAGAGAGATGCAACAAGGAAGGGAACACAGACATAAAGGGTAATTACTGGACGGAAGGGGTCAAGTGAGCCGAAGAGAAAGTCGTCGGGAAATAAATATTATAATTGATGGCAATAATATACCTTCATATTCTCAACTTTATTTATTTAGCTACTTTAGCATAAAAAGGTATCTATTTACCTACACGCATACGCACCGACATATTTATTGTACTACACTCACAACACAAGCAGCCACACAGCACCACACACACCGCACACAACAACACACATATATATATATATATATATATATATATATATATATATATATATATATTATATATACATCAATGGTCAATCCTAAACTAAGATTTTGCCCTTTTGCTTTTTATGAGGCAGAATTGGTCCTGCGCAGATCACTGCATTGTTAACATAGGTCCCACCCTAGTTATTCTGTCATATGGCACCAAAATGGTAAATAACAGTGTTGAAATGATATTTGAAATCGTTACACAAGTCAGTAAAAATGTTTAATTCTATAGGTAGTACGTGTATCTGAAAGGGCTCGCACCTTACCTGTTGCTTACTATGTGACTCTCCATTTGTTTTTGATAATTTTGCTCACAACTGAATTCTGTTACTTTATCGTGAAATGTGCGCTTCATTTTTTAGTGTTCAAGCACGTTTTCATAACATCTGACAAGGGCATTACAATCTTTCCTTCACTTCAAGGCCTGCAGTGCTGCTGCATTAGGCTTTGTATCGGAAAAAGGCTTGTCTCTCGTTAACAATTTCAAATATCTACAAGCTTTTACCACTGCCATGTTCCTGCGTCCATTACAACCATTGCGAACCCCAGTACGCACAACAACGGACGAATGAAAGTAAGCACCCACTATAATATCATGACAGTAAGCAAGCACTCACTATATAATAACAGTATGCTACTGAATGAGTGAACCAGGCCACCAGCTAGACAGACCAGTGAATCAGATTATTACTGATTTAGTGATACACTTAGCACTTCAGGACAAACATGGGTCTTTTGATACGTGTGCTGATATTGTTGCTGCCCTGAGAGTTTGTAATGTGTTAAATAATACATCTGCATTGCCACACAACCGTCAGCTATTTACGGGATGCATTTTTCTTTAATGTTTGTCCGCTCATCGAAAATTCTCGGCAATGGGTTCGGCAATCCAATTTGAATTAAACAAGGTCGGGTAATCTGGTTGGCCACTCTGCGATTTTATCTGTCGTGGAATTTTCGAACTCCGATCATTCGAAACAATCCCCGCCACTTTAACTTCACAAGTGTTGCGTTAAATTCGGGACCAAGACCTTGAGGGATCTCGCGGCGAATTCATTTGAACAGAAAGCTTGTCCAAAATACAACATTTAAAATTCTGTATCATTTCACTACCTCGACAACAGAACTAAACTTATTTGATTAATAAAACATTTGATGAATGTACTCTAATTTTCGTAACACTACCGACAGCTCATATTTTGAATGGATTCCCTCTTTGATGGCTTCACACGGCCGTCACTGATCGGATTCTATGGCAGCGTTTGAATTGACCGAGTTGGCGGTACCCTTGACTGAATATGTGAAACTGTGCGCTACACGTTTATAATGTAGGATATTAATATTTTCACGTCTGTTTGTTGTCAGTTCTATATCATTTTTTTAGTACACATTTTTTATTTGTCAATGCATATTTGACCTTTATAGGAAATCTCGTCAATTTGGCAGGTGACATTAATGAATTATAAGAAATAAAAAGAAAAAAAAATTGCTTTACTAAATGAAAACTGATAATATAAAACCATTGCCGGTTTGGCCATATCAATTCGCGTTTGATATAATTCAATCTTCTGATACCTTTATTGTTAAAGTTGCTATACTTGCATTAGCATATAGGTGTTTTTCATATATTGTCATTAGCACATAAGTATTCTACTAATACCCTTCCACACCACATTTTTAATTCATGGACGTCTTTCGTTTTTTCTGTTATATGATATTATCATTTCCAGAGGGAATACGTTCATCGGAAGTGCTGACCAACAGAATGAATGCATGTTGTTAAAACTGTAGGGAGGAAGAGGAAGATAAGTCTTCAATTTGGAAGACTAAGTAATGTGATAATGATATAGAGAAAGACAACAACATCAATAGCAAAACTTTCCTCCTCTTGTCCTCTGTTGAATAACTAGGAGCTGGAATTTCTATGCGAGCCAAGAGCTCTTCTTTGGATTTGAGAGTGAGAGATAAAAGTAGATTCCCTCTGAAGTCGTCCACTTCTTTGCCGGTGGTTGAATGCTAGAGAAATCCCTCTTTTTGCCGGACATTCCTCTGATACACTACACCATCTGCGGCTACTTTCTGTGTATAGAGTTTACAGAGAGAGAGAGACTTACGGGCACTTCTGTATTCCTGTATGCTACCAGGTTCACTTTGTACTTCTGTCACCCCCTGCCTTTCCTGTGTTCTTAGAGATGAGGCTGTGTGCTTTAAATCATTTAGAAACATAGGTGTTTCTACCATTATACCGCTATCTTACCTTCCTTCAAATTCAGCAGGCATTGTGACTTTCGCTATCTTACCTTCCTTCATATTCAGCAGGCAATGTGACTTTCTTCGCTAAGTTACCTTCCTTCAAATTCAGCAGGGAATGGGACTTTCGCTAAGTTACCTTCCTTCAAATTCAGCAGGCAATGAGACTTTCGCTAAGTTACCTTCCCTCAAATTCAGCAGGCAATAGGACTTTCGCTAAATTACCTTCCCTCAAATTCAGCAGGCAATGGGACTTTCTCTATCATATTTTAGCCAATCTATCTCTGTGTATTGATGTCCATTGAACCGTCACAGAGGTGAATACAAACATTGCAACCTGAGAGCGACGTTCTCATACCACTGCTTACATTAAATACTACGGACTGAAGATTATTCGTTAATATAAAAAGGACTGAAATAGAGGGTATCATAATACAAGCATTTGCATTTGAAACAGTAATTTGTCTGTGTACTCCTCTCACCTGAGGACGCGTCAAAGGCTGGGGCAGCGTAAGAGAATTGACCCCAAGTTCCATTTCCAGAATATTTACTATTCAGAGGTCATTCGACCTCGCTAAATGCGACCGGATGTTGAAGGGCTATTTATGTGGACCTCTGGATTCTGAGCAACCTGACCCTTTTTTAATCTAAATATATGAGCAATCGGTAGTGAAGTAATGTCCAAAATGAAAATGCCAGTACATTTAGAATAAGCTCATAGCCCTCACCAATTTGAAACTAGCAACAATTGCAATTTAAAATCGATATTATACACTAAAACGTGATTCTCGTCCATTCAGGAGGAAGTGAAAGAAAGGAAATAAGAGAGTGTAAATTACTGGTAAACAGAAACTCTCCAAATGGATTTTCTCCTCACTCTGGTATGGAATCGCTTGTCAACAGAAACTGTTGACCGAAGGCATTAACTTTATGAGAGGAAAACATCCACATAATTCTGTTTGCTCAAGTCTGGATGTTAACGGAAATTGTAACGAGAATATCTGTTTAAGCTGGTGTCATAATCTTCAACAAAGAGTGCTGATGCGCATGCTTATTGCCTGCGCATATTGTCTACTAGGTATCTGTTGTAAATATATATATATATATATATATATATATATATATATATATATATATATATATATATATATATAATGTTATACATACTTGTGCCAGTCAATATCCATTTCTAACGGTTTTTGTTTCCATTATAAAACCGGGGTATCACTTATCTTTTAAAATACGAACACTTGAATACTAAACTTAAGCACATGCATAGATTCAACAAGCCCTCCGTCTTCAGACCGATAAGCATGTTTATTCAGCCGATACGGTGGTCTCTGCATATGCCCTCTTATCCTCCATATCACACCCATCAGAATGCAGTGACATGGAGATACAGAAAGCTTTTTATCTTGCAAACAACTTCATGAATTCACCCGCTGCGTTTTGCATCCGATCTCCGTCAGAGGGATTTTTGGGAATCTCGCTTACGGCAATGTTTGGATCTTTTTGCTTGGAATGGCATGGTCAATGCTTGGAATGGTATGGTATATGCTTGGAATGGTATGGTCCATGCTTGGAATGGTATGGTCCATGCTTGGAATGGTACGGTCTCATGCTTGGAATGGTACGGTCTATGCTTGGAATGGTATGGTCAATGCTTGGAATGGTACGGTCTATGCTTGGAATGGTATGGTCAGTGCTTGGAATGGTACGGTCTATGCTTGGAATGATACGCTCTATGCTTGGAATGATACGCTTTATGCTTGGAATGATATGCTCTATGCCTGGAATGGTACGGTCTATATTGTGAATAGTACAGTCAATGCTTGGAATGATACGCTCTATGCTTGGAATGATACGCTCTATGCTTGGAATGGTATGGTCAATGCTTGGAATGATACGCTCTATGCTTGGAATGGTACGGTCTATGCTTGGCATGGTACGGTCTATGTTGTGAATGATACGGTCTACGTTGGAAGTAAGGTGTAAAGTGCAATCGAACACGAGATTTGCGAACGGTACCGTTCGGCAATGTATGATTGCATACGTAATTCTTATAAAAGAATATGGATTTTGAGGAGACACTGGAATTAAGATGTAGACACGGGTGATGACCTTCGTTGCAATTATAGCAAATTCACATTTAATTGCTATTTAGACGTAGACACGGGTGATGACTTCGTTGCAATTATGCAATTTCAGATAGCGATTATAAGCAAGTATGTAATAATTATAACAAAAAGAATCTCTCAGTTTGTAAATGGCTCATAGCTGGAATGAAGGTATAATTAGCGCGTAGTTTCCGCGATTTCATTAAAAGAACACAGGTGTAACTAACCGACATCTCACTTGTTACGTACCCTGCTTATCAAAGCAGACAAGAGGAGTAATTTCACTCTAAATATAAAGTTGAATGACCTCAGGCATCAGATATTCCACGGCATATAATTCTATATTCTTCTCACAGTTCCAGTGTGATTAGATTCAACAAATGTAAACAAATTGTAAAAACAATTTGGATATTAATAACTGATAAAAGGCCTCTAGCTATTTCCATTTTCAGCTGCAGTTGTGTTATTTGATAAGGAATAGTAAATCGTATTTAGTCAATTTTTATGACCTGAACAACATAAAATAATGACTCGTATTTAGTCACTTTTTATGACATGAATAACATAAAATAATGAATCGTATTTAGTCAATTTTTATGACCTGAATAACATAAAATAATTAATCGTGTTTAGTATCTTTATGACATGGACGACAATGTAAAATAATTACTCGTATTTAGTCAATTTTTATGACCTGGATGACATCATAGAATGACTCGTTTTTAGTCAATTTTTATGACCTGAATAACATAAAATAATGAATCGTATTTAGTCAATTTATATGACCAGAACGACAACGTAAAATAAGCACCTTCAGTTTAATGGATATTTTCTGTTGAAGAATATAATATGTTTGAGTAAGGAAACAGATTCTAAACTTAAGAAAAACCGACGGAAAAAATTTGACGTTATGGCTCTTCGGTCCAGTCCAATTGGAGGGTGATTCCTCCTTGTTCAAAGGAAGAAATGTTCCCGCATTTGACAGCAGACAGGTGCCACCACCCACCGCTCACTCCATTTGCTCTTTGTGCAAGAAAGAATGCAATGGGGCACCGATCTGCAAATGGACTATCGACGCTCTGCAACAAGCGACCGAAAAGGGGATATGAGAGTCGTACGGACAATCATGAATGTACTTTTGCCTATTACTGGAGATTGGCTGTTCCGATAAACGCAGAATAAGCAAGCAGTTAATGGATAGATAAAATACTCCCTAGAAATTGATAACTTGAGCTTGAATCTTGCATTGAAAGTAGGTACAAAATAAATGAAGTCTCAGAAAGTATGTCTTTTTCTTCAATAACATAAAAATAAAAGTCTAAAAACTGTTTTTTTTCAATATGGATTTTTTTCATTATCATAAAAATAACAGTCTAAGAAACTACGCTTTTTTTTCAATCACGTAAAAATAAAAGTCTAAGAAACTACGCAATATTTTTTCAATACCATAATAATAAAAGTAAGAAACTACGCTTTTCTTTTTGATATCATAAAAATACACGAGAGAGAGAGAGAGAGAGAGAGAGAGAGAGAGAGAGAGAGAGAGAGAGAGAGAGCCTGTCTTTTTAATAAAAAAAATGTTTGAGTACCCAAAGAGTCATCATGAAAGGGATGTTGCTTTTCTCTCGGGCAAAAAAAAAAAAAAAAAAAAAAAAAAAAAACACCTCCCGAACAAACACAGAACAAAAGCAGAAGGATCCACTGTCCATTGTTTTGAAAGTGACGCGGCACTGGAATGAAAACTTTGCAAGCGTGTTCATGGCAGGGAAAGTTCCATCACTTGATTGAAATAATCACAGTTGGTATAGAACACGTCCGAAAATAATTCGCAAGTCATGTTTTTAATTTCAAGAGAAGCCACAGGTGGACTTCCAAACATTCTCCAGTTGTTGAAATACCCGTTTTGCTGATCTAACAGTTAGTGTAGCCTCAATATAAAGGTATAGTGGTTTGTCTTTTAGTAAATGGCTAAGGTAAAAGACGATAAAATTATCAGATAAGCGCTGGGAAAGATATATATCCACTCAAACTAATATATTATATTAGTCACAACGATTTTTTTATAATTAATAAACTGACAGGTAAATCTCTCATCACAGATTGAAATGTTTATATATATATAGTATATATATATATATATATATATATATATATATATATATATATATATATATATATATATATATATATATGTATATATATAAAGTACTGCACATTATCCTCTGCAGAAAATAAAAACAAATGAGGAATAAAAAAAATGTGTAAGACAGAGACAGACTTTGACACAAATGCTAGTGCGCTAAGCCTAAGCGTATTCATAGAAAGAAATATTTATGAATTTAACGCTATTAAGAAAAAGAGGAAGTAAACCAACATTGGAAAATTATATAAAAATAATAGATTAAAAAAAAAACTATAAGGGTTTGTATAGTAGACTAGAGTATACTGTTTTGAAAACTACTACTTGCTTTTAAAGATTTATTTACTTTCTATTTTTTATGTAAACTCATAGTCTCATGACAACATGGAAATTCTGTGTCAGTTATTATGGAAAATGCTCACCTCACTGATTAATTAATTCTACGATGCAGCATTATTAAAGGTAAAATGCAAACTTAGGAAGTTCTCCATTCTAAATGATGAAGTGAAAAAGATTAATATATATAAATAAAATAAGACAATATGTAAAGCACGTCACAAAACCGAATGAAATGGCAAGGTGTCATCTGCAGAATCTGTCATTATTATTATATTGATTGCTGATATTATACTTTTTCACTATTACTGTGTATAGTATCAAGTTAAAGTGTTTCTACATTCAATTTTCGTATATAGCCCTTTGGACCTGACTACTGTAACCGCCTAAAGTCTCTAGCTGAAATTTAAGTTATATAATCTGTATATTATTACTCCTATTACCAGTATTATGATTAATATCTTTTATACTAACTCAGCTATTGTGTGGATAGTGCCGTTTATTCATTTTGTATCATGTCTCAAGTATCTAGATTGTGTATGTTACTGTCTGTATTTTGTATATGACCCTGAGCTGAAATAAATGATATTATTATCACTATTATTATAAAAGGTAAATAAAGAAAGAATTGCCAAGTCGAACGCTTGCCAAAAGCATATTTCGTTTTAGGAGGGATCGATTGCAGGAGATGATTAACTGCAAAAGACCTGCAAGATGATTAAATGACTGGGTAATTAAAGGGAGAGAACACTCCTTTTGGGGGGAGTGGGGGGGAATTTTTCTCCATCACTATAAGATCAGTTCGTCGCGCAAGAGGGACACGGCTGCTCCCATGGGCATCGTTTCCAGATTTCATTATTTCGAGCTTGCATCCGTAACCAGAGAGAGAGAGAGAGAGAGAGAGAGAGAGAGAGAGAGAGAGAGAGAGAGAAGACTATTATTCCCTTTGCGGCTTTTACCATATTTTTTTTTAAAAACCATTTGATGCGACAGATTTGTAACCATCCGATGCGTATGATTAGTTGCGCCAGGTAACTCCATTGGTGTGAAAAATGCATCCGATGGATTTTATATACGTTTCTTGTGGAAACCGAAATATTAATCCTTGATCAACCTGTACAACAAACCACTATACCGACGTTACCTACCTTAAATGAAAAAAAAGAGGGTATTTTAAATGGTACGAATTTGTCATTAAAAACATGAAAGCCAAAGAAAGTAAGACGTGTTTGTATTTGGTTCGTAAACAAGAAATCCAGCGGCGTCTAATTTCGAAAAGAGTAAGAAGTGGTTACGTCAACATTCGCTTTGTTTGACTTTCTCTTTCCAGCAGCTACGGACTCATTTGTTTATATTGACTTGCACGGCGGAAACAAAGCAAAGCCAACTAAATCTTGATGCGCACCAATGGTTACTTTTAGTGTTTGATGAAAAGCGTATTTAAATAAGATAAATATATGTATATCTTAAATTCAAAGGGATTTCAGAATGCTTGATCACAATTCAATGAAGGTTCTGATTAGATTAATGCTATTACGATGTTCCCTTATTCCCTTTGAGTCTGAAGTTAGTTTCACTTCATATCATAGAAGTATAGATATTTCAGATGTCTTTTATCCCAAATTAGAACGGAATGTCCTAAAATGTTGGATAAGCTAACTGAAAAAAATAAATGAATGTCTAACCACTACTCCTTTTCCTTTTAATTATCTGCAAAAAATACGTTTAAATGCCATAGCATCTCACCCGTTTTACATTCGCTTTTGATCTCGTAACAATAATTATTACTCTCACCGATTATTACATCATTTATCATCCCCTGTACATTCATATGATCATTGCAGTATTGATATTCAACTACTTTTTGCTCATTATGCTAATGGCATTACTACCAAGACGATTTCATTTCCATATCTCTTTGGATAATGTAAGCGCATCAGCAGCGCCTTGAGGAAAATTCAAACATATTTGATTAATGAAAAATAAATAAAAATATTCGTTTAAGCAATTATGCATAAATTCTCGAATACCTCAGATACTGAAATCAGGAGAAGTTCTACTTTTACGAAGGAGAGGGGAGGGGGACTGTGTACACGCTTCATGGCACGCAGGTTGACTGTCGTGGTCTTAGATTTAGCTGGCTTATGCCAGCACGGGCTCTTGCTCCTAGAGCAACCTGTAATTTGACTATAGAGATGCATGTTCATACCTAGAAAATTACCGTTTCCTTCGTCGGTTCTGGCTGACGGACTACGTCTGCGAAAAGTGATTTTTTTTTTGGTGTTGTATGGAGGCAGACAGCGCATATCCTGCTATTAACCGCAGGTAAGATATATTCTCAATTATTCTGCGAATAAATTATGTGCGCTGTATTTCAGCAGAACATTCGCCAAAAGCACGAGCTCATTATATAAAGACTTTTCCGTCACGATTGACTCATCCTATTAGCAGTATCTCGTGGAGGAGAGAAACATCTGGGAGGCTTGGAATTTGTAACACGTAGACGCTCTACTAACTATGAACATGAAGGAGATGCGAATGCTTCCAATCTAATTTATGTATAATACATCTCATGGAGACATGAACTAGTTTTTAAACATGAAAAGTAAGAAACAAATAAAAAAATTCTCCGATGAATGAAAAAGTATGATATGAAAACCTATTTTCTATCGGAAAAAGTATGACATTAAAACCTATTTTATATAGGAAAACGTATGACATTAAAACGTATTTTCTATAGGAAAAAGTATGACATAAAAACTCTTTTTCTACCTGTAAATGCATGACATTAAAACTTATTTTCTATAGGAAAAAGTATGACATTAAAACCTATTTTCTATTGGAGAAAGTATGACATTATAACTTACTTTCTGAGGGAAAAAGCATGACATGAAAACCTATTTTCCATGCTTGGACGATGTCGAGGCTGAGCTAAGATTCGACTATAGGTTGGTCCTATCAACTTTCTGCATTTTCACAACATACAGTTGCGACCCATAACAGCCATTTGACCGCCAGGTACATATGGAATGAAACAGGTTGTAGCTAGGGACCGAGTGGACGTTGCAAAGAACCTTTAATAATGCCTACAGTGTATCCCATGAGGTGCACTGACGGCACTACCCTTCCTAAGGTGGATATCGTTAGTGAACCCTCAAAACATGTGGTAATTTTTCTTCCATGGCATAAATCGAGCACAATTTGCACTGGCCTATCCATTTACGAAAACTATTTTTCTTACAATGAAATCAGTAACTGCTGTCTTCATTGTATTGTCCCATTCCCTGATTTGACTACTACATTTAAAAACGACTATAACAATGTTCCCATAAACTGTTGTAGATGTTTATTTTTAGCTTACGTCATTCAGCTGTGATGTGACTTTAGTCTAAGACAACGATAATGGAACTGTTTCAGATTCCCGTCACTCGAGTAATGGAAAGGTCTTGTTTCTAGTATTTTCCTCTCAGAATTCACAGACGTTCGC
>NC_087204.1:4641606-4646606 GCF_015104395.2 Macrobrachium nipponense
ACGGTCCATGGCTAACTTTAACCGTAAATAAAATAAAAACTATTGATTGAGGCTAGACGGCTGCAATTTGGTATGTTTGATGATTGGAGGGTGGGTGATCAGCATATCAATTTCCAGCCCTCTAGCCTCAGTAGAGTTTTAGATCTGAGGGCGGACAGAATAAAGTGCGGACAGACGAAGCCGCGCAATAGCCAGAGGGGTCCCGTTAATATGAGAGGAGCAAAGGATTTTGCATCAAATCCGGGTAGAGAGGAAACATATTGGACGAGAAATAAATGAAAAGTTATATCTTGAGCAGACTTGACATTTCGAGCCTGCTGAAGACGAACTTGTCCAGTATATATTCAAGGGTAGCATGAAATATGCAATGGAAGGACAGAGATATCAATCTTCATGCTGTTTTATTTCCAAGAGGCAATTTTAGTGTCAAATTACGAATATATCACTGATAACGAGTAATATCGACACCCTTTAGGGCATGTTCTCTTGTATACTTAAGAATAACTTTTTATTTCCATGTGGAAATCGTAATGTAATATAATGAAAACACATAACATAGCTAAGAACCTTTACTTCAAATAAAAAGGTACAGAAATTACCTATAGCGTTTAAATGAAAAAAAAAATGAGAAAACTCTTCTACAAGGTGTCTTCTACATTCGCACATTCCGTAATTATATTTGATTTCTTTTGATTTTTTAGCAGCTATAAAAGACTGCAAAATCTCTTAGCATAAATTTACAGCTTCTTACCTTGTTCTCTCTCTCTCTCTCTCTCTCTCTCTCTCTCTCTCTCTCTCTCTCCAGGCAACTTTATCAGCAGCCAGTTAGAACGTCGGAGAATCAGTAACAGAAAAAGGACCCTTTTCACTATCATCTTTTTATATCTTTTTTTATAAGAAAGGTGACGAACATCCTTCCCCGGCCACTTCCGAAGAAAAAAAGAATGAATGGAAAAAAGAACGAAAGGAAAAAAGAATGAAAGGGAAAAAGAATGAAAGGAAAAAAAGAATGAAAGGGAAAAAGAATGAAAGGAAAAAAAGAATGAAAGGAATAAGGGCGACGATAACAAACTTTGATTTCTAACTTTCCAGAGAAGAGTTCCTACTTCTATCTTCTTTTTTTTATGTTCTATCGCGGAAGTGCTGCTGTGCTTGTTTCTTTTTTATCTTTCTTTTGTTGTGACGACCGTTTTCTTTTTCAGTAATTATTCGAGCCACCTTGCACACTTCGTTTTGACGGATTTACTTTAAGATTAGCGAACACACTATTTTTCCAGACGATATTATACCACTTTGTTATATATATATATATGCTTCGGCATAACCAGAGAATAGACGGAACAACTTGAAGTTATACCTGCGTGTAATTAAGTTAATACACTGTTCATTAACAACTGCGAAAAGGAAAATGTTTTTTATTACAAATATTCATAATTTCCCTAATTGTAAACCCTAAGTCGGATATTGATTGTTTATGAAACAGTTAGCCCACCCCAATATCGGAAAATATGTCATTATGAATTCTGTTGTTTTTAAGCACATAGGTTACGTTTATCATTCTTGACCTCATTAATAATCTTAGTCTTGTTGCTAAGGTTTCAGAATTACAGTTATTGTTGAAATTGTATGGAGAATTTTTGTTTTTTTTTTTCGTCACCAGATTTTTTGGGGTAATTTTTTACCCGGTTGCCATTTTTTTTTTTTTTTTCCCCCGTCGCCAGATTTTTTTTTACGAAAATATCTAGCCGAACATAGGTTAGTTAACTATGAACTTAAAAGAAAATATTCACCTTTCCCAACTTCGAATAAGGTCCGATAATTCTAAAAAGCTAAAAATAACTACTCTACTTCAATTTGAAAAAAAAAATTGTTGAACGTAAAATGTTAAAAGTACCGATTTGTTTTCCATCCTTGGAGACGGTCCAGTTGAAATTGCCAACCAACTCGGTTCTCCAAGAACGAATCCGCCGTCAATGTTAACTACTTTAATATTATTCAACATGCTAAAAATTTTAAATGATATACCTTTAAATTGTCCTGATAATCGCTGTATATTCCTCCCTGCTAAGACGAAATTCTTACCTTTTTTGTTGGTATTGTTTACATTCCTTGGAGCCGGCGCTGTCAGAATTGCCAACTGGCCAGGTTGTAAGCGAAGATAATCCACGAAATGTACAACTTTATGCATACCTTAACAAGCTACAAATAATAAATATTGAATATTGGTCTTTTATATTTTTATGTGCCAACAGAATCGTTTTCTGCTTCTTAGTGACAACGCATGAATGCCAATTGTTTGTTGGCCAGCCTGCATCTACTTGGCGCCAAGTTGGACGAAGGAATCTTTATTATGGGTGAAACTGATCGTCACTTGATATTATGAATTTCTTATTGACATTATATTAAATCAATATATTTACATGTAAGGAAATGTTGTTCTAGTAAAATTGTACTCTAGATATTCCATGCGATTAGATGATTTAGTTTATGAGAAAAATAGAATTATAAAAAAATCTGAGACCCTTACTCCCCAACGTATTAAATGCCGTTGTCCTACCAATAGATGGCGCCAGCTCCTATATTTGGAGCAAAAAGACATCTAATTCCCGTCTCTGGAACGGCCAGGACTGGAAGTGGCCACGTGGTCGTCCTAATCAGTACGATAATCGGATGATAACATTGAATTATAATTCATATTTTTGCGTATTTTGATAAGGTTTCATGAGCTACAGATAATAAATGTTATCTGAAATGTATTTGTCCATTCAACAATAAATGATTGAATATACGTGACTGACATAATATACATGAATTTAATTGTCCAATTTATCATCCATTTTCTAATATGCAACGATGATGATTCTGTTGATAATCGGGTACTGATATAATCATTTACCCGTATAATTATCATGGTGGTATAATCTAGTATGCCATGCATTCCCTCTGTCTTCTGCAATCATAAGGAAATTCGTCAATTATTACAAACCTATTCAAACATTGCATTAGCTTCCTACACGCTTTTGCAATAAAGCCCCTGTTAAACATCAGATCTGAGTATTCATACGAAATTCCGGTCAAAATATATCTGATTTTCGTGACGAGACAATAATTGGCCCCCTTGATATTTTCCTAATATAAAGACCCATTGGCATTTGACTCAGTTTACTGAACGGATTGAATATCAGCAATTGCATTAATAAAATATTAACGTTTTCGATTGACATCAACTCCCTTTCAATCGCTATTTTAGAATCAACTGCGAACTCCTTTACACTCAGCAACTGAGCCGATAATGGATAAACAAAGCTTGTGTTGTTATCAAAAACATTCCTGCAATTCGTAGCATATTCTTTGCAAGCATTTGCAGACACCCTTTTTAACAGGATTCAAATGCAATGCGCTTTTGATATTCCGCCAGTCTCTCAGTTGAGAGATTCCCTAGCTACGTTATGCCACGCCTTGCTTTCCCTACTATTCGTTGCTCCCTAGTTAATGATTTCCTTGAAAGTATGGGGACCCCGAAGAGGGTAAACCTATCTATAAAAATGCAAAAATCAATCAACGAGGAATATACATATTTTTTCTGTTTAATTCTGCTGACCTCAATATATGTAACAGTTTTACTAATTATCGCTGTACGCCACAGCGCTCTCTCTCTCTCTCTCTCTTTCTCTCTCTCTCAGTATGTATATAGCAAAGCGGTCTTTTATCTCTTTACCACGACTATCAATATGCACTTCAATCTTTCCTCTCTATCCTACACCGTTTTCTCCCTCTTGGCTTTCACTCAACTTTTAGTTTCCATCAAAACTACAACTTTGAACCTTCTCGAACCTTCTCTCTCTCGGCTCGATTGAAAAGTCTCCTCTCTCTCTCTCTCTCTCTCTCTCTCTCTCTCTCTCTCTCTCTCGCTGCCTGTTCGGCTTGACATTTCCGAAGTGGGACTTTGATGCTCGAGTGTTTATCAATATTCTGTGTTTTGCCAATCTTGAATATTTTAATCTGCAATTCAACCTTACATCACTCATATAATTTTAATCTATAGTATATATATATTATTATATATATATATATATATTATATATATAGCGCTATAGGATAAAATAAAATATATTAAAATATCATTATATATATATATATATATATATATATATATATATATAATATCTATATATATATATATATAATATATATATAATATAGCTATAGATTAAAATTATATGAATGATGTAAGGTTGAATTGCAGATTAAAATATTCAAGAGTGGCAAAACACAGAATATTGATAAACACTCGAGCATCAAAATCCCACTTCGGAAATGTCAAGCCGAACAGGCAGCGAGAGAGAGAGAGAGAGAGAGAGAGAGAGAGACGAGAGAGAGAGAGAGACTTTTCATTCGAGCCGAGAGAGAGAAGGTTCGAGTAGGTTCAAAGTTGTAGTTTTGATGGAAACTAAAAGTTGAGTGAAAGCCAAGGGGGAGAAACGGTAAAGGATAGAGAAGAAAGATTGTAGTGCATAGTTGATGGTTGTGGTGGAAAGGGATAAAAGTGACCGCTTTTCTGCTAGATCATACAGAGAGAGAGAGAGAGAGAGAGAGAGAGAGAGAGAGAGAGCGCTGTGGCGCACAGCGATAATTAGTAAAACTTACATATATTGAGGTCAGCAGAATTAAACAGAAAAATATGTATATTCCTCGTGTATATATATATATATATATATATATATATATACACGAGAGAAGGTTCGAGTAGGTTCAAGTTGTAGTTTTGATGGAAACTAAAAAGTTGAGTGAAAGCCAAGGGGAGAAAACGGTAAAGGATAGAGAAGAAAGTTGGAGTGCATATTGATGGTTGTGGTAAAGGGATAAAAGTGACCGCTTTGCTAGATACATACAGAAGAGAGAGAGAGAGAGAGAGAGAGAGAGAGAGAGAGAGAGAGCGCTGTGGTGTACAGCGATAATTAAGTAAACTGTTATATATTGAGGTCAGCAAATTAAACAGA
>NC_087204.1:4651606-4654106 GCF_015104395.2 Macrobrachium nipponense
ATTATCGTTAAAATTATCGCACACTTTCGATAACTATTCGATCTATTTGAAACTTTTCCTTCGGAAAAGTCTTCGGAAATTGCAATGCAGTTTTCACATTACAGTAATATTCGTTTGTTGAAAGTGAGTCAAGCACAGAAGGTTACGAATCCCTTATTCTTATGGGACTCGTAGTTTAGTATACCCACTAACAGACATACAGATATACATACACACTCTGAATGTGTCTAGAAAAATGCACACTAATAAACCGTGCAATCCCCGAGACTTCTGTATGCCAAAGGTATTGCACTTTTAAGCTATAGTATTGCAAAGGGGATTTAGAAGGAACAAAGGAGATATAGAATAAATACACGGATTTTACGATATACCCAGATTTATCTCATTGCAGATTATATTGTCTTAGTATTCATAAATCCTTCGGTTTTACAGGGATCAATTGTTGAAAAGATTGCCTGGGTACCTCAGAGGTATTAAAATGTATTCCATTGTGCTCTCTCTCTCTCTCTCTCTCTCTCTCTCTCTCGTCTCTCTCTCTCTCTCTCTCTCTCTCTATATATATATATATATATATATATATATATATATATATATATATATATATATATATATATATATATATATATATATACATACATATACATATGTGTATGTGTGTGAGTTGGGAGGGGGTTCATTTCATTAATACCACAAGACACACACAGAAAATGTATTTTACGTTTATTAGCTTTTATATGCCACCTAAATATCGCGTGAGTAAATTGATAGGCGTAGAAAGACTTAATATAAAAATATCCATGAAAAGAATTCGCAATAAAGAAGCGAAGGTATTTGCCACGTGTTTCCTGATATGACCTACCCAAAGTTTCCCGCTCTTGGAATGTGAAAGATGCCCAGAAATTCTCGTGAATAAGAACACGAGTACCAGACGGGGGTGGGGGTGTTTAGGCATTCTTCGACCGTTTTAAAAGAGCCCCAACATACATTTAACTTGGAGAACGCGCGATATTTTAGTATCATGACTGGGGCGTATGTAACGATGTTGAGAGAGAGAGAGAGCGAGAGAGAGAGAGAGAGAGATTATTGACGGCTGATCTTATGCCGGCACGGGTTCTTGCTCGTAGAGCCGCCCGTTACTAAGCTATATACTGCTGTATGTTCGAGCCGATGACAATACCCATATGTCTAAAGTACTAAATCGATTTGAGGACGAAATATTATTAATTTTTGCTAAACATTTTTACGAACAATGATTCAACTCCACAAACGACTGTATAAATGAAGTAGGTGTTTTATTTTGTCAGTGGAAGGTTGCAATATCATGTATTGAGAATCATCGTCTCGTTTGGAAATATCTAACAGAATTTAGTGACTATGATCGTATTGTGTTTGCGACCACCCTTACAACTCTCTCTCTCTCTCTCTCTCTCTCTCTCTCTCTCTCTCTCTCTCTCTCTCTCTCTCTGAAAGTACTGAGGTACTACTTCCAGGACAAGAGTGCCATTTCATTTTTACGAGAAGCTTTCGCTGCTTGTTTTATTGCCACTTTCCATGCCGTGGGTATTAAAGATAAGCCTTCTTGTGGGCGAAAGGGCTGATGGAGGCGCTTCCCTTCTGCAAGTGTTATTTGAACGGGAAACAAAGATATATGAGCGCCTGGGTACTAAAACCACAACACCAAGCTGTGGAGGTCTGTGGAGGATTCAAGATCTTATCCGGACTTTGCGCTGTTATGACGGAGAACTTCGTTTCTCTGGTGGCAAAAAAAAAAAAAATGAAACTATCAAAAGTAAGGAACTATACGTCGGAAATAAATTACGCATATACTGAAAACGAGATTACTATAGTATCTAATCAAAAAGTAATGACCGTAGTGTGTAAAACTTGCTGCTGTGGAATTCACAAGACGTGAAACTGTTTTTCAACTATGCATCTCTCATACTTCTTTCTTTTATATCTATAATATTTTAAGGCAGTAGTAGTCCACTGGTACCAGATCATTTATACATTCCTTTTAAAACTTACCTCGAGAAAGCGCAAGAGTAGAAAAACAGATATAGTAGAGCATAGCAATGAAGTAAATAACATCTGTGAATATATTATATTCAGTCTCGACAATCACATGACGTAAAACTGAGCCCAGAGTCTATATTGACCTACATTTGCTAAAAGCATGAATTAATTGGGATTCTGAGCATTGATTTATACCTCATATACATACACAGCTTTTAGGAGAAATCAGTCAATAATAATTATACAATGAAGGAATTCTCTGGGAAGTTACGCAGCTCTAATATCCTGCCAGGCGAAGGACCATGAGAACTGGTGCGCATAGTCTCGAAGGAAAACGGCTGAAGGACTCAACGTAAGCAGATTTAGTACTGAAGGATTCAAGACTCACAGGGAATAACCAAGGTAAAGGATTAGCTCGACTGTGGAATCAGGATTATATTCGTGTGTTCTGGAACTGAACAAGACCGGCGATAGAGCGAGCGAGAGA
>NC_087204.1:4659106-4661606 GCF_015104395.2 Macrobrachium nipponense
CTCTGTTCCTGATTCGAGCCGCCTATAATAGCCTCTGCCTCTGGTTGCACGAGTGTAAATCAAGTGCAGTTAATAAAAATTTTTACCGAGTTTTAAATATTTGTGCGTTTCTGTCTCATAGTTCTCCTGCTGACTCTACTTTCCTCATTTTACATCTATGATAATAATTAGAAATAATGGAGAATCACTTTCTCATCGACCAACCGCCATCTTTGATTTCTGGTTCTGCTTGTAATGAAAGGAATCAGTATTTTTATTCTCAATAAGGTGGCTGAAGATGGGGATCAGGATGATTTTGATGAAAGCAGAAGTGGCTATATTACATATATATATATATATATATATATATATATATATATATATATATATATATATATATATAATATATATATATATATATACACATATATATATACATGTGTATATATATATATATATATATATATATATATATATATATATATATATATACATATATATATGTGTGTGTGTGTGTGTGTGTATATGCTTAGAAAATCACAGTAGATGCACGTGACTTCATTAAGTAAGCGAATACCACAGGAAATTGATAGGCAGAAATCCAAGAGCCTTCGTCTTTACTGAAATATTGTCAAAGAACGAATATATATATATATATATATATATATATATATATATATATATATATATATATATATATATATATATATATACATATATACATGTGTGTGTGTTTACAGTTATACAATTAAAAAATCCTCTTAAAATTACTTTCGTTGATTACGAAAGAGTATTGGACTGACCACACACAACAATGTTATAAAAGGTCTTGCGTAACTGTAGCATTCCCATGAAATACGTAAAGCTGCTGCCGTAGATGCAATGTTAGTAACGGTGCGCTGTTGTCATATGATTTAGCGGTAAATAGTGGTTTGTTGAAAAGAAATCCCAAGCCACCTTTTCTTTTCGCTCTTCTCACAGATTTTATAATGAAGTGTTAGGAGCTCGAACAGTCTAAATAGACTGGAATCAATTTAGATGCTGACAGTGACTGATACATTTTATTCACGAAATGTTACTAAAATTTAATGATATATCTGTGAACAGATATCATGACTTGGCCACTAAGATAGGGGCCTCGCTGTAGCGATTGCCAATACATTGGCTACTCTGTCTGTCTCTCTGTCTGTCTATACTTTGCTTTTTTCCATCTGTCCATCCACCTGTGGTGTTTTCTTATGGTAACACTGCGTCCCGGGCTTTAAATAGTTACGCTATGTGTAAGTTTTAGGTAAATAAAAGGATATCTGGGTGTACATTTGCAACTGAAAAGTGTTTTAATAATTTACAGTATGCGAATTACACCGTTAATATTCGAAATAAGGTTATTATTATTGTTGAATGTAAGCTGAATGTAACTATCTAAAGCCTGGGACGCAGTGTTACCATACGCAAACACCACACGCTGATGGACAGATGGAAAAAAAACAGATTATAGGTCTGTATCTGCTTCACTGACTGTCCCTACCTTTGTGCCTAAGACTTCAGAACGTCACAAGGACAGTAAGTGTTTGTTCAGAAGCTTAACAATTTTGAATGATAGGGTCGGCATGCTATCAGAAAAAAAGGAAGTTGGCTCTGTTCATAGGAGAAAGAAAGCAAAATAAATTCGTTTGCATATGTGTTATGATGAGAGAAATTATCATTGTCATGTATATATGAGAGAGAGAGAGAGAGAGAGAGAGAGACTCCCACCACGCAGGTGAAAATGCTGAAGAGAGAGAGAGAGAGAGAGAGAGAGAGAGAGAGACCCTGGTCTTTGACGCATCTTTCCCACATTTGTTAAAACTTCCAGATTCCATTTTCTCTCTTAACTTAGTTTTCGTTTCGTTTTTTTTTTTTTTTTTTTTTTTTTTTTGGCAAATGGTTTTTGGGTTCCGTGTTCCCCTTCGCCTTGCATTTTTGTCCTTCAAAAATGGAGACTTAGAAAGGAAATGAAATCAAAGATCCGGCCGAATAACAAACGTATGTTTCATGGGGAATGCAAGGCAGTGGTTGTGTGTGTGGGCGAGTGTGTACAAAAAAAAAAAAAAAAAAATAAATAATAAATAAAAAAATAAAGTGGGGAGAAGGGGGATGTGTGTGTGGGGGGCGGGGGGGGGGGGATGTGTGTGGGGCGGGGATGTATATTTATACAATCACAATATCCAATGGGGAAAATCCAATGCCAACAACAGGAAATATTTCAGTGCGGAATACGAAGGAAAAGGCCAGAAAAGGTTCTAGGGAGAATTCGCACAAAATTTATTTAGCATATCTTTTTAACTTTATTTATTTTTATTTTGTGAGGGGTGTGGGATTTCCAGGACCACGGGATTTAAGGGGTATGTCACAGAAGTGGTCTTTACTAAAAAAACAAACGCTTCTATCACCCGACGCAGCATTTTAACGAATATCTTTAATTGATATGAAAGCTAATTAGATATGTTTAACTGAAAATTAGGGTTTTAGCTATCGCTGG
>NC_087204.1:4666606-4668308 GCF_015104395.2 Macrobrachium nipponense
ACAGATGCAATATTCATTTCACTATATCTACAGTTAAAGGGCATTTTATCAATTAAGCAATTCCAGTCATTGTGTGCGCGCGCGCGCGCGCGCGCGTGTGTGTGTACAGCCACATACATCATAAACTTACTTACTCAAAAAAGCGTGCTTAATGTTGAGCAGAATTTAAGAAGAGCGTTTTAATTTTTATATATATAGCAGGGTGCACTGTTATGAATCTTTAAGACAGACTGACAGAGATAGATAGTTTTAAGTTAACAGTAAATAAAACTTACTTTTTTTTCTAATTTAACTGTGATTGTTTGAAGTATATATCCTATGTTAACAACGCTTATGGAATATTTACATTCAATAAAACTAGTATAAGCCAACTCGTAGATGAGTAAAGATGAAGCAATCGCTTCATAAGAAAAACATCAAAGGGTTCTTTAATATAATAAGAAACTATAACGTGACCTCAGATGTTGAGCTATTACCGTATATCTGAAGAATGTTAACCTAAAAACAATACTCTATTACTTTGACGTACTTACGATTAATTATTCCTATTTACGAACTAAATATTGGATGATCAAGAACAGCTTTAAAAATCCTTCGGTACGACCAAAAAGTTTTATTTTTTCCAAAGAAATAAGATTAAACAGAAATACCAGTTAGGTAAAATCTATCGACTCCATACGAAACTGAAATGAAGGTACTGAAGGTATCGCACCCTACAATGGCAGTGATTTATGAACTCGAGCTGCATTTATGCAAAGATTGTTTTCGTAATTCAGTCATACATGACTGTCTCGAGGGAATCGCAAAGCACCACCTGTTGCTTTGCAGTATCTAATGCCCCAAAATCAGATAAAATAGAAAGACAACTTTAACTGGAAGGCACTAGAATTCACTATAACCTGAGCAAGATTTGTATATCGGTAGCTAGATCCTCCCAAATTATTCTGATTATAATTTTACTATTCTGAATGACATATTTTTCATCGTCCTTGATCTGATTTATTGATTTTGCTCTCGAAAGAGTTTACCCTGTTACGAATGCCAATTGCACTTGACAGGCTTTGAATATCATCGAAAGCATGGAAAAGATAATTCGCTGATCGTATGCAAAAAAGGAACAGATGGACATTTATTGAAACAGGGGAAAGTGGAAAAGAATATTCCCCGTCGCTACTTACATCGAAGATTTCTAACAGGTCACAAGCGGAGACGCAAATCTAGAATATCAGGCACTTTCATGCATATAAACTTCGTTTTCTATATCATATCGAGTTTTCTTGTTACCCAGAGATACTTTTACCACCCAATTTCTTAACCCTTTTTCGTTCGTTTCTCTCTGAAGGCTATTAATGATATTCCTCCATCTTCCCTTTCAGCGCGCAGTTCCCTCTCCCGCTCAAAACCTCATTAAAAAATACCCATTATTCTTTGGCCCAGGGTTATGTATATCTCCGTGATAAGATACCGAGGGAGCTCGGGAGCACTTTCGTTTGTGGAAATGGAATAGGAGAAAGGAAAGCTTATATCGGTTAATCTTGATAATGAGGATGAGAAAGAGTAAAGACCCAGTAAACAACAAATCATTGTTGCACGAATGCAGACTGACACACAAAGTTCATGGAGAGAATTTGAATATATATCCACGATACATTATGTACACATGCAGTGTTGTTGTCAGCTAATTATAATAATATCCTCCACA
>NC_087204.1:4668808-4686308 GCF_015104395.2 Macrobrachium nipponense
GTCAGTTTATTTGTTTATTTGAGAATTTTATGCTGACTACCGTCTCGGAAGATCCCCAGTCTGTAACAACATGGAATGTAACATATAATATAACCGCAGTTATATATATTATATACGTTTGAAAAGCCCTGGTCCGTCATAAAACAAACTTTAATCATGAGTCCTGGATTTCTCGAAGAGATTAGAAAAGATCAAACGGTTGGAGAGAGAGAGAGGGGGGGGGGGGGGAAAGGGAGAGAGAGAGAGATAGAGAGAGGGGAGGAGAGAGAGAGAAGTGATAATTTTGTGATCAGTAATCCAGAGTAATCAAGAGTTACCATTACTTTTTAGTCGTTATATGTTATGATGAGCATGTACGTCTTTCTTATGTATTTTTCCCACACTCATTTACTTAATATTATGATATGTTTTTTTTAATACATAAGTTTTGATGGAAAGCTACGATAATCTCTCCCCTTTGTATTTTCTATATTATAAGATTTAATTTCATAAACCATCTCTGAACTATTACTGTAATGTAAATTCAATCGTAACTTATACGAGGTCTCATTCAGAGAATTGTTTGCAACCTTCCCGACTGATAGAATTAAAACAATAGTATTCGTTCTTGCAAAATTTCAGTCGTAGTCGCGTAACTAATGTGTCTAGTGAATCTTTTTTGTATAAAAAAGTAAAACACGAATAATGTTAATGATAGTAATGGTGTCAGTAATAATATCGGTAATGAATCCTAAGCTCAATATTTGCCTCTTAAGATTTAAAAAAAAAAATCGTCGTTAAACATTTAGTGCATTTATAAAAGTTAGTCTCTGTTTCAATATAATTTTTCTTATTATTCCAGAGGTCATATATGTAAGTAGCAAGTAGCAGTCGCTCTCCCTTGCTATTCCAACGTACTACATTTCGTTACAACTCCAGTGAAAAGGAGAAAGGAACTCTCTCCTTCGCATTCAACACGGGATACATTATTCTCGTCGCCTTCCACCAGGGGAATCCCCTGGTGGAATAGGCCCTTGTCATGTACTCTAAGAAGAAAGAACACCTGAGCTGAACAAATACCTTTCCTTCGTGAATTATCAACATTAGAGCAGCGCAGCGCCTCTCGTTTTTCAGATGTTAGTAGAGGTTCTCAGGAGCTGGCCGCGTTTCCAGCCTTGACGGTCTCTTTATCACAGCTTTTTTTCCTTTCACCTTTTCGTCTCTTTATTTCCTAGTTGCATGAATTGCTCCCATGATATTCGTTCATCTTCCTGCCGTCATGTTTAGAAGTGTGCTTTGTGGGCATTCTTATGGGCACATTTCTCCCTCTATGCTTTATTTGGTAGCCCTTTCCGTATGGTCCAACCAACGTGTCCTCAAACGTTTGCATTTCTCGAGGTATACATTTCAGTCCCACGTTTTTCACGTAACTTTCTTGTGGACCTGAAAGTATTTCTCTTTATGTGAAGATTCATCCGCTTCTCCGACGTCCTTCTCACGAGAGTATTTCGAATGTTCGTGAATTATTTAAGGCGAGAAGTGTTACACGACATAGGTGAAATGACATTTCGAAATAGGATGAGAGGCTCCGCAAGTCTTTTAAGTTATGTGCATCATGTGCTGAAGTCTCTTTATTGATTAACAAGAAAAATTACGTTTATAATCTCAAACAGCTCGCAAAGGATACGAATTATTTAAGTATTTTTCATTTTTTGCCTTTCGGCATACCAGAATTTAATCAAACAAATAACCTTCAGGCGTAAAAAAATAATTCAGTGATAAAAGATACGTAAAAATGAATTCAGTAATTGCTCTTACAGTTTACACCAAATAAATAAGATAAGCTCGACTTAGTAGATCAGCGTAGTATAAAAACAAAAGCCCTCTTAATCGGATGAATGAATATTAGGTTATCAACTCAAAAAAAAGGAAAAAAAAAGAGTGAAGGAGAAGTCGAGAATATTCAGCTCGGAACATTGTTAAAAGCATAATCCGTTTTTGTTTTTCGTGCCTGTATTATATGTTGTGTAATCGGATTTAACGTTTCATTTTATGCAAATTTATATAATGCATTTGTGCATTTGCAGGGGGAAGTAATTTTATTCGGTAACGTAGTTTTTTTTTTTTTTTTTTTTTTACAGTTACGCCTGCTGCCCTAAATTACTTTGAAATCACGAGCGATGTCATTCCGTTTTTTTTTTTTTCATTAAGAGTTTGTATAATTCCAGTGAATATTAAAAAAATGACTATCTAGACACACATGATATCCTATTATTGTTATTATTTTATTATTATTATTATTATTATTTTATATTATTATATTATTATTATTATTCATTGTTATTCATTATTATTATTATTATTATTATTGTGATAGTTATTGTATTGTTATTTATATTATATTATTATTTTATTAATTATTATTATTGATTATTATTATTATTATTATTATTATTATTTTATTATTATTATTATTGGTTGTTGCTGTGTTGTAAATTGGATACCAGTGCATTTCTATATGAAATAACTCAACAATCCATTAGCCAGTTTTACATACATACATACATACATACATACACACACACACACACACATATATATATATATATACATATATATATATATATATATATATATATATATATTATATATATGTGTATATATATATATATATATATATATATTATATATATATATATATATATATATATATATATATAATATATATATATATACGGTTTTTTTAATTATTATAAGCAAGAGCTCCAATTTTATCGGTTTATGTTACCCGTTCGATATATGTTGGGGATCTGGTAACATCTCTAATTTTATTTGCTCGCCGAAAATCTTGAATTCCTAAAAAATAAAAATAAATAAATAAATAAATAAAAAAAATAAATAAAAAAAATTAAAAAATCTTCATGCCTATATAGAGAGGAATAATTGAGACAGTTTTCATATCATAACCACCAGAGATTCGTAGAGCATTCCCGGTATGCAACCACCTTTGCTAGGTTTCTGAGCAACTGAAAGAAGAGGCCAGTGAGAGAGAGGAACCCCAAATAATTACTGTGTAAGAAAAGGGGAATAGATATATAGGGACTGAATTACTATCTTTTTTTTTCTGAAATAAAAAAGGTCCCCATAAGTTTTCGCAGAACCCAAACTCATTGTACCTCTTGCCAAAAATCAGACAATTACCGTCATTGGTTTTCGAGTTTCATGGTTTTAAGTAAACTTCTCATCGTCCTACGCTGCGTTTGCTTTTAATATCGTGTCATCTTGGCAACGAATGCGTCAAAAATCTCATGGAAAACAAGGTTGTATAGAATTTATCACGTCTTTTTGAATAATTAGCGTGTAGGCCGTTATGTTTATGAAATATGATTACACGGCTGAATGATACCAATATTCGGGTAATAATTGTATGCCTTTGTTTTGTTTGTTAAGATTAAAAACGCTGAAAGAGGGAGGGACGTGGGAGGATGGAGTAGGAAATAGGTAATTCATAAGAGAAAATAAAATTCATTATTTACAAAAATAGCAAAACGGAAGAGCTATTATGTATAATGTAATTTTCCACAATTCTTCTTGTCCTTCACTAATTCGTATGAGAGAGTTTAAGAGACATAATTCACTTTTATCTCAGAACAATAATTCCTTTTCAATTCACAGGGACCAAAAAACTATCTAAAGTTCATTATATTTTAATCTTTTTCGAGATATGTTGTTTTAGGAATACGATAATCATGCCCAATTCAAACGTTGTGATGGACCAAAGATCGTCCTTGATACAAGTAACCCTTTTTATATTATTCTAACTCTTGATTGGGCTCTTTGTAAGTAAGTAAATTAACGAAAGAAAGATTTAGAATGCGTCATAAGCTTTCCCCCAACAAGGTCTTCTTATAGGGAAAACATTCTCTGTAATTCTTCTATCAGGTAATGTTGGATGATTGGAAGGTCGAGAATAGTTAATGCCATTACAAAAACATAATTACTTGTATGTACATGCATGGTTAACCTAACAGGAAATAAAAAACACTTATAACAAGCCAGTGGTAGCTTTTTTGTGTCACATTAACCTTGCCAAAATTAATAAACTGGTCATAAATAAATTGTTTTATATATTGATGCCTTATGGTCGTCTTGATTTCGGGTATGTTAGTATGTTAGGAAGTACATGAAAATGGTACTATTCTTAATAATGTACCGAAGATCAGATCCGTCAGTGAACCTGGCGGGGTGCACTGTAGGCATTACTAAAGGTCCTTTGTAGCGTCCTTTTGGCCCCTAGCTGCAATCCCTTTCGTTCATTTTACTGCACCTCCATTCATATTCTCTCTCTCTTCCATCTTGCTATCCATCTTCTCCTAACAATTAAGTCATGATGCAACTGCTTTGAGGTTTTCCTCCAGCTACACCTTTCAAAACTACCTTTACCCTCGATTTCGTTTCCAACGCTGAATGGCCTCATAGGTCCCAGCCCTTGGTCTTTGATATGCACTCTATACTCCACTCCAGACCTGTCCAGCACTTGGGTATTCATATACACTGACAATACATAGAAATTAAGAGTATTTCATTTCACCGTGATAGTTCAACCACCCGAAACTGCCCTGGGCAGCACAGTTTGGTCCACTGAAATTCAAAGGCTCACTTTTTGCTAGGCTATCCAGAGAGCCCCTTTGCATTCAAATAGGACGATGCTCTTTTGTGCCGCAATGGTTAACCCTCATTTATTATGCATGTTATCATTTGCATTTAGATTTGTTTGGAAGAACTGAATAACGATACTTTATCGAGGGAATAATGCTGGATCAGCGCTGAACGCTATCAGGAGATCCTCAGTGGGTGTTTACACCATTGAGCTGTATCATATATATATAGTAGATATATATATATATATATATATATATATATATATATATATATATATATATATAATATATATATATATATGTGTGTGTGGTGTGTGTGTGTGTGTGTGATACACAACCTTATTTGGTTTCGAGGTGATGGTAGAAGATTACACTGAAATTCAATCGTGCCTTCTGTAAAGAATATAGAAGATCCAGCGGTAAGAAAATACCTAAGTTGTAAAAATTCGTACCTTCATCCTCCTCCTGCTCTCTCTCTCTCTCTCTCTCTCTCTCTCTCTCTCTCTCTCAAAAGACCATCGGCAGGGAGACATGCAGCGTTTTCTTCCTTCTTGTATACTACGAGCTGTAAAAGTCCCTTAACTCTCCACTTGGTACCTAAGGAGACGTGGCCAGGAAGTGAAAATCTGTTCAAGAGCGAAATTCTTATGATCACATTTGTTGTCTTAGGCTTTAGTCCTAGAAAGTTTCGTGTAGAAGTGAGTAAAAAATAAAATATATCTCATCAATCTAAACACATCGTGGCCAGTACAGTTTCTTCCTTAACGAAAGTTTATTATAGTTAAAACATGCATTAGTTGCCAGTTATGATGTCCAAACGTGAATTTGGAAATAGGAAATTTCAGTCGGTTATGATTTAGAGGAAACTGAGATGCCAAAATGCTAAGAAAGATGAGGTCTAATGGTTTTGTATATTTATTCTTCTTAAGAGAAATCTGTTTTCTTCAGTGTAGAGTTTAAACAAACGTATCTGCATCACACTATATTAAACATTGACAAATGTTTTAAAAAGCCATTATGAAAACAAGTACAATGCATTAACTAATTATCCATAAGATAAACATTTATAACAATAATAATAATAATTAAAATAAAAGCAACTACAGTTATTATAATTGTAATACTAATTAACAGGTCACATACCTACAATTTTGAACAATTTCCACTTCCGTAGTACATAACTCTTGTCAAAAATGGGTTTGTAGGATTTATTTGACGGAAAGTTGTAACCCGAAGAGTGTAAGGAATTGGGCACTGGATATCCTTGACGTCTGTGATACTTCATTTTCAATAACTTGAACTCTATTTCATTTAGAATGTCTGCCAGTGGTAACCTGTTAAGTTAACCAAAAGGCGTGAAACATATCCCACAAGACATCGCTGGCTAAAGTGAAAAAAAAAATGTTTCCAAGCCAGAGACCAAAATTAGTGAGAAATTCATCAGATGGTGCCTGTTTATAGGTTATTGTTTCACTTTCATGACAAAATCAGCCAAGGTCACAGACAGAGCTGCCGGTATGAAATGCCCTTCTCACTAAAGGGGATTTCGGCCGCTGGTTCCTGGAAACCTAAACACTACTGATATGAGATCCTCCCTCTTTAGGCTTCCAGGAATCAGGAACCGAGAGCCCATGTTATGGACGGGTAACTAATTCCACGGAGGCATTAAATTCCCCCCTTCAATTCATAAATCATTCGACTCTGTTCGAGGCCACTGTCCACCTTGTTGCTTTGCAGGGACGATGTGTCTTTCATGGATTGTTGTTGGGAAGAGCAGAGTGAGTTGTGGTGGAGAGAAATACGTTGCCTCGTGTTACATAGGTAACGTAATCTGCGGGTGTAATGTATGGTATTATAAATGGAGAATGGAAACCTTTTGATGCAATTATAAAGATTTAATTAAACGTTTTGATTTCACTTTTATCCAAATGCCAATTGCTTAATTTTATCCAAATGTCAATTGCTTAATTTTCCAGCAAATTTGGAGACGTGTAACTCCTTCATAAATACATAGATTAATTCTTATTAGTTAATTTACCATGATCATGTAAGGGTATAAGAGTAATATGTTATTTGCTAGTAACTTAAAAGTCAGTTGAGGGGTTACATACAGTAAAACGAAAGGCGAATGATTTTGATTTGGAATTAATCATATCATATATATTTTTCATGTGATGATCTCAAATACTGCTGCTGAATAAAATTCACTTATCTTGAATGGAAACGGTTCTGTCGAGCACCAGAAGATTTTTAATCAACTAAGTCTGGTAGGTAGAAGTTACTGTCGCAGATGAAATGATTCGCCTTCATAAAAGTGATGGACTTTTTTTTTCTATTCACTCAGTCAGTGGATAGACTAATACAAGTAATGGAAAACCCCAGATGAAAACCTACAGACGAGGTTAGTCGCATTAAACGAGAAATATCATTTTTAATCGTTTATGTCTAGTTCTATCATCGTTTTGTTGTTGAATCACTTCTTTCCTATTTCATACGATTTCCTTATAACATCGACTTGATGAAACCTCAACTCGTCTAATAAATGCAACTGATTAATGCATATCCAAAATTTCGATTGCCTTTTACCTTTCCAATATATATAATATATATATATATATATATATATATATATATATATATAATATATATATATATACTATATATCTTTTTGTCCTGGCTATGCGTTAATAAACGTGAAAGCGTTTGGTACTGAACTTATGCTTGTCATTTTCTTGTGGTATTCGCATATATATATATATATATATATATATATATATATATATATATATATATATATATATATATTATATATATATTTGTTTTTGTCCTGACAATGCGTTAATAATCGTGAAAGCGTTTGGTACTGAAACTTATGCTTGTCATTTCCTTGTGGCATTCGCATGCATATATATATATATATATATATATATATATATATATATATATATATACATATATATATATATATATATATATATATATATATATATATATACATATATATAGTGTTGGGTGGGGTGTGTGTATATATATAATATATATATATATGTGTGTGTGTGTGTGTGTGTGTGTGTGTGTGTGTGTGTGTGTGTGTGTGTGTGTGTATTAAGCACAAGGAAACATGGGAGTTTTCCAACTAAAAACAAACATTGCCTTTGAAGCAGGTTTTAACTTTTTTCGTTTTTATTTCTCTAAATGAATACAGTTCCTTAGCACTTGCAGAACAGATAGTATAACTTGTTATTTTGAAGTGATTATTCGCATGGGAGAATCTAAGACATTCTTCAAGCAGCGATTAGGATTCAGAACGGTTTTTTCTATAAAAATGCCAAAAGTGAATTCAATATAATTCCCATTTCCTACCAGGAAAAAAACAGTGAAAATGAAGAATTTTGTTCTTGTAAACATAAATTTCCTTCTATCAACAGCAACTTACGTTTTGCCGCAAGAAGAAGAGAAGGTGGAGTGAAATAAAGACAGAACTAGGTAGAGAAAACATACTGATGGTGAAAGGACTAGAGTAGGCAAACTTTCCTCCACATTTTCTCATCTTAGGAGAAACTTACAGCAAAGAAAAAAGAAGATAAAAAAAAGACTTTTGGAAGAGCCTTTCCATCATCCATCAGTTGATTTGCGAGAGAAAATTCACCGGTTCATTAAAACGGACTCAGAAAGTTAAGATGGAAAGCAGCGGATAGAGTGTGTCATTTACATTTGTAAAGACTGTGGTTTAGATTTTCCCCATTATAAGAAAGGAAGAACTCGGTGATTTTAAAATGTTTTCATAGGCATTTATATTCAGTGATTTGATCGATCATATTTATACAGTCACGGTCAGAGAGAGGGAATACGAGTATATTTGTGAATAATTGTTATTGATAATTATATAATCTCTTATATAATTAAAGGTTTCCGGTTTTTATCTGCTCCTGTTCGACAAGTCGACGAGTCTTTAAATAAATAAAAAAATCGATTGCGTGTTTGTCTAATGCGTTTGAAATCGTAAGAAACTGATTATTCCTGTGCATTTAGCATTCGCAATGGACGATATGAGGAAAGGTTACCGTCGTGACTAAAATCAGATAGCATCCCTTCAAAACTCATTACAAAATAATAATATTATTTTCTTTTTGTTTATAGTTTGAATGATTTCATTGATATCCCTTCAGTTTCGTTTGGCTTTTGTCGAAGTCATGATCAAGTGACGCTCAGCGAAATTGTCAAGTTAAACTAATGAGGAATAAAGCCAGATTTATATTACGGAAATTGTTATCGTAATATAATAATAAAATTGGATATTCATGTTTAATAAGATGCAGTACTTAATGAGGTTCATTTTCTATGAACGTTTCCGTACATGATCAGAGCTCATTTTGCGTGCATAGATACAGTATATAGTCGTGCCATTACGTTTTCAAGTTGAGAGAGAGAGAGAGAGAGAGAGAGAGAGAGAGAGAGAGAGAGAGAGAGAGAGAGAGCTCACGTTCTCCTTTATGTATAGCATTCTAAGTACTTTTTTTTATTTTTTCACCGAGACGATTACTTTCCCTCGTAAATGGAAAATGTGCAACAGAATAAAACTTGAATGACTGCGCTCAGAACTCGAAGATTACAGACGCTGATCCGCGACACTTCAATAGAAGAAGCTGCGTTGGGCTTCCGTGAACAGAAAGACAGGATTGATTAAGCAATATCACAGGGACGCCCTTCGTGGCCTCCATTGAAGCCATGCGTTTGTATGGCCTTCCCGGTAAAGGGCCGGTTTTGCCTAATGAATGCAAGTTGGAATGGATATATCGCCATGCGTCTGTAGGCAACGGTTTTGTGTATATGCACGATCCCGTCTATATGTAGCATATATTCCTATGTGGAATACGACTGAATAGCATATCTTCGTGTCTGAGAAGATTACCAATGATAAAACACTACGGACTTCCCTTGCCGCATTGCATTTATTCTGTCTACACCGAGGAAATTAAATACAATTTGAAAAGTCCGTAGAGTTTAATCATTGGTGCTCTCTCTCTCTCTCTCTCTCTCTCTCTCTCTCTCTCTCTCTCTCTCTCTCTCCTAATAAATACTCGTACTCTTCAGGACTTATTACTGTTACACTTCCTCTACTACTGACCGATGCCTTATTGCTCAAAGAGGTTATTAACCACACCCATATTTTCAGTGGCACATCCATAAGTTTAAAATAAAGTAATCACGTTCATATCCTTAATGTCAACTGCTCGTCCAAAAATGACCTACAGGCTGCTCTATGAGCAAGAAAAAGTTCTGGCATAACGCCAGCTTAATAATAATAATAATAATAATAATAATAATAATAATAATAATAATAATAATAATAATAATAATAATAACAAATCAGTTGTATCCTGACCTGCGCTTTTGCTTACACCTCACTCTCACAATGGCGTCTCACCCACTGTGAAGCTTTCGAACTTACTCCTGCTTCTGTTTTTCGCTATTCGTATAATAACCTTTATCCCTCGAGAGGCAGGAATGCCTCTTCATCCTTTCCCATCCAAACAGTCATCACAGCCTACAGCGACTCTGTGCTCGCCACTCTCATAGCTAGAGCATCGTTCTCTCGCTCAAGGTCGGTGCTTCTCTCTTGTCTTTTTGAGATACATCAGGAAAAAATATTTAGTTAAATAAAACGTGTGCTTGCTATATTCCTAAAATCTACAACATTTTCTGTACGTGTTGACGTAATTAATCGCTCTTAATACTTTCCATATTTCACCGTTCCAAAAGGAATTGGGTCAGATTGGAATGCGTACATAAACACCAGGTTGCCATCTGCCAAAAAATTATTCCAGCACCAAGGTATATTAATATAATAAGACCCAGTTCCTAATATAAAGTGAACAATATTTCCTAGGAATGAAATTCTTTTCACCGATGCTTTTACAGTACGAGAAAGTAGTAATATCAGTGTTATTTGTACTTAGTCACTATTAAACAGAGTTAAAGCCACGGTACTGTAAGCTGGGGAATCCATTCAATTCATTTCGATAAATTTCTCTTAATCCCGGGTAATAGCAAAGAGCAGTTTGATGAAATCGACCAGTTAACTAAAACAAACAAGAACAATATACGCTGAAGTTTCTTCGGTGCAATCGAGTTTTCCGTACATCGTATAATCCAGGCCACGAAAAATAGATCTATCTTTCAATGGTCTCGGTGTAAAGCTAATAAAATTTCAACCACGGGCCGGTGGTGGCTCGGCCTATATCGTTGCCAGACGTACGATTATGGCTAAAGTCAACCTTAAATTAAATAAATACTACTGAGGCTAGAGGGCTGCAATTTGGTATGTTTCATGATTGGAGGGCGGATGATCAACGTACCAATTTGAAGCCTCTAGCCTCAGTAGTGTTGTAAGATCTGAGGGCGGACATAAAAAGGTGCGGACGGACAGACAAAGCCGGCAAAACAGTCTTTTTTTCCAGAAAACTAAAACAGAAATCAATTACAAAAAGGCTTACGTAAAACCGTAACCGTACTTTGAATATGCTTCATTATAACACAAACCAGGCTACTCTTTTTATCTGTTCATAGACTATGAAAGCTGAACCAGTTAGTAAAAAAGGAAACTAATTAATAGCCAGCGAGATGTAAAAGTAGCTGTGTAGAAAAATGAACAGGTATCCTATTAGTGACTGGGTGAAATTTTGGGGGAAACGAACATTGGAAGCGATTCGAAACTTTAAAAAAACTAGAGAGAGAGAGAGAGAGAGAGAGAGAGAGAGAGAGAGAGAGAGAGAGAGAGAGAGAGCTGGCGGTTTGGAAGGGAAGGAAAAACCTTACTAATTGAATGCTATTAAGAAAGGCAGAAAAATTGCAGGAAGAACAATTAAATAAAGATTTGAGACAAAAGTAGTTTAAAATCAGGGAGGTAAAGATTCAACGAAATAGGCAAATATCAACTTAATTGGGTCTTTTTTTAATGTTCTGTGATTTGGGTTCAGTATCTGCATGAATCTACACATAATTTCTGGGGAAAATTCTCGCATAAATATAAGTTTCTCGTTGGGACGAGTTGGATTTCGCGCTCGGCCACTTGTCCGGTTGTCCGAAATTCAATTCTCGGCTCGGCCAACGTGGAACCAGAGGAATTTATTTCTGGTGATAGAAATTCATTTCTCGGTGTAATGTGTTTTGGATCCCGCAATAAGCTGTAGGTCCGGTTGCTAGGTGAACAATTGGTTCCTAGCTACGTAAAAATATGTAATCTTTCGGGCCAGCCCTAGGAGAGCTGTTAATCAGCTCAGTGGTCTGTAAAACTAAGATATACTTAACTTGTTCGCATAAATATAAAGATTCCGTTACTTTTACTTTAAAAACTTCTCAATATATTTTCAAGTAGCAAAAACTTCTGTCTAATACGTCATTCGATTAGTTCTCCAAGGTTAAAAGTGCCATAACTCGGGGCGTTTAACAAAAACTAAATCTTTATTACTGGAATTCACATCTTCATGTAAATATTACACGTAGCTGTGTCGCCAAATCATCGCTAACTCTCCAAACGAGTACATTTGCTAACACCAAACTTTTGTATGCGTTCCAGAGCTGAGAAGATTTCGTATTCATGGACTCTCTCTCTCTCTCTCTCTCTCTCTCTCTCTCTCTCTCTCTCTCTCTCTCTCTCTCGATAGTCAATGTATCACATATGGGTAAATGTAGCTTTAGCGCAAATATTAACAAATCCTTATCCAGGTTTCAAAAGACGAGACAGAGAGAGAAACTATATAAATTACACATATATATATATATATATATATATATATAATATATATAGATATATATATATATAATATATGTAAAATGTGTTTATCTATGCTTAATTGACAACATTTATGCTAACACAAAGAGTAAATCTATGCAAGGGTCGTAATATATGAGCATCCTTAAATGACATGTTTTGCATACCCCAGCAGGTGTGTATGACGGAACAATTATTGGAAATGTCTTGTGTGACATGGAAGGCGCCGGAAGGAGATAGATGAACCAATGCTACAGCTTTCCCCCCTCCCCCCCCAACCCAACCTCCCACCCAACCCCCACCCCACCACCCCCACAACCCTCATGTTTCCTTTGCTGCGTTTATCAGATACGTGCTGATTTATTATTTATGTTATAATACTATGCTCTTTTGCAGGGTTATAACCAACTAACGCGAATTGGTTTCTCAATTCTAGAAGAGAAAGAGAGAGAAAATTAAGCTTATGTTTATGTGCTTCTCTCCTTAGTTGATTTGCAATAACTTATGGGTCATGCCACTAATGGAAAAAAGATAATATGAAATATATATATATATATATATATATATATATATATATATATATATATATATATATATATATATATATATATATATAATATATATATATATATTGTACGTTCTGAAAAATACTGTATTATATAGTACATTATAGTGGCTTTTAACTCAGAAACTGATTGACTTATATTTTGTTTTTTCTTTTGCATTTAGTAATGCTTAAGGTCATTTTTCGCATAAGACCACTTTTTTTTACAAGCGACAATGGACGACCCATTAGATTTTCTGTATTCTCTTTTATGATCCAGTTGTCAAATTTAGTATATCTTGATTCATTTCCAGTTTTGTAAGAAAATGTCGGAGGTTACCTCCAGTAGTATTTTTGCATAATATATATACTATTGGCATTATTCCATTTTGATGACGATACCACACTGTACATAACTACCGGGACGATGGTCACAGCCAACAGCATCTAGAGCAGGTATAGGTGATGGTAATAGCTCCCAGTAACCTAATTTCTCCCTCGGTAACTGCCGGGTAAATTGAATTCCTGAACGCGCGCCGGTTAAGGCGCCCCAACACACAAAGCTTAAACGCACGTACGTGTGAATAAACCTCATCCACTTTACCTTAACATCGTATACACTGACGTCACTACTATTTTGTGAAACCCACAGACTTCGTGACATGAAAGATATACGCCGATGTCACTACTACTTTGTGAATTCCACAGAACGGTTTTAATCTAGATCATCTCACTTTTACTTAAAACGTTCATGATGTTTAAGAATTAGATATTCAGAGAAGGATTAAATAGCACTTTTGGCCCAGTTACAATAAGAATCAGGTTGGAGTTTGGTATATTCCATGTCTGTTTAAAATAAAAATAAAAAAGAAAAAAAAGTTCAACTGCATCTCTCAAAAAGAGAAAAGAGTTTATGCGACTTTATACCAAGCTCTCTCCTCTCTCCCTTTCTCTCTCTCTCCCTCTCCTCTCTCTCTCCTTCTGTCTCTCTCTATCTCTCTCTCCCTTCCCTTTTTCTTCTCTCTCAACATTGCTTATACGTCAGCAGCTTGTAATGCTTACTTTGTGTTGGACGAAAATAACTTACTTTCATTATTTAGTTATTTATATAGCTTAAGTTTATTGTTGATGTTCTTTTGTGTGTGTTCTTATTGCAGTTGTTCAGTTCTACAAGCAGCCGCTTTTATAAAAACATTTTTTAATGATGAAATGAAATTAATAGCTATAATTTCCTACCTACTGATGCTCACACAGCTTATTAGACATTTTTGTTAAAGAATCCAAATGTCTTTTATAGTTATTTTGTTCTTTAATTAAAATTTTGATAAAAATATCGTCTCTGAATTTGGATTATTTGAATGCAGATATACCAATTCAGTATTAGAGTTCTGATAAGGGAAAATGCGTCTGATTTGCAGTCTCCTTTTAGGGTCACTCTCTCGGAATATTCTTGCTTTATGGAACAGTGATGCCATAAAGTCGAGTAGGTTAAGATTGTTTTCAGCTACGAAAAATGGGCGTTCGTGTCTTTCCCCACAATCTCATATTCTAGTTCTGACACCGGATATACTGAGGCATCTGGCCCCCCCCCCCTCACGGCTGGTTGTAAAGTTCCTCTCTCTCTCTCTCTCTCTCTCTCTCTCTCTCTCTCTCTCTCTCTCTCTCTCTCTCTCAAAGTTATTTATATATACATGTGCGAGCATATGTGCACGTTCGTTTAAATGTCTTAATGCTTGCATTTGTTCACACATATACACAACACACACAGAGAAATGGTATGTATATATATATATATATATATATATGTGTGTGTGTGTGTGTGTGTGTGTGTGTATATATATATATATACTATAATATATATATAATATATATTATTATACATCTATATATATTTATATTAATATATCATAATATATGTATAGTATTATATATATATATAATATATATATATATATAATTATATATAAATATATAATGTATATATATATATATATATATTATATAATATATATACTATATATATCTATTATATATATATATATTATATTATATATATATATCTAAACATATCTATCGTTGCCTATTTTAAAATACTTTTCAGTTCTTGCTCAGTATCTTGTTTTTGAGGTAGAATCCGATTCCCCCTTCCCCACCCCTTCCTACCCCTCCCCACGAAGCACCATCTAACAATTGAGCTCAGTTAGAGTCCTCCCTCTTTTGTGTTAATAACTTAGCAGTCCCGCCACGGTTCCTCTTTTTCATATTGGGGTTCAAAGTAAATTGGAGCCTTGGAGTACTATTACATTTTCAATAGGGAGATAAACCTAACGTAATATATAGAGAAAAAAAGAAGTAACTGCATGTGAGAGGTATGTGGAGAGAGAGAGAGAGAGAGAGAGAGAGAGAGAGAGAGAGAGAGAGAGAGAGTTTTACAAGGACGTTGCAAGGATTAGAATGTCCCAAAGACTTGTTAGTCCATCCGAGGGGACATTGTGCGCTCACTCATCTCTACGAGCAGGTTTTACTGTTCATTCAGTGTCCTAATGATTTTGTCTAGCAATTTTCAAAAACTCTTCCACACTGTTGCTATTACAAACTTCTGGTGGCAATTTATTTCACGTGTCACATATCTTGTATGTAAAGAAGTTCCCACAATGGGATGTGTTGTATCTCTTCACCTCTAGTTTCCATCCATTATTTCATGGCTGGTTTCCGTTTAACGTAAATAGGTTACTGTCTACTTTTGTTATGCCTTTCAGCATTTTGAATGTTTCTATTGTCAGAGAAGGATTGACTGTTATTCTGATCAAGATAATTGAAGTAGCGTCGCAATTACTGTGGTCACCGAAGGGAAGAAAGATAATTATAAATCACAGGAAGTTGAAGTGAGAAATAGCAGATATATAATGAATTCCCCTTCTCTTATGATGCAGTAATTTTTATAAATCGTGCACTCTGCAGTACATACTTCTGATGTCATTTTATTCAAATCAAATTCAAGCGTATCCTTTATATCCTCGTTAGCTTCGTTCCGTGATAAATCTGTCTATTTTTTCCTTCCAAAAGGGAGTCTTTTTTCAGCCTTTTTTTATCTTTGATACACCAAACTTTCCCTGTCCTAGAATCACACATTTATCTGTTCGGGCTTATTTTCAGAAGTCGCGTAAATACTTTTGAAATAAAAAAGCCATTTTTCTTTTAAACTGCCAGTTTGCAAATTTTTCTATCCTAACTTTTTTTTTTCTCTCAACTGAGGAAGGAACAGAAAAAATTAAGAATTGTATATTTTATTTTCTGAAGATCATTCCGTGAATTTCCTTATGCTTACTGAAGTTTATTTTGAAAAAAATCATTTATTCTTTAAATTTCCACGTTTTTATTTTTGTCTATTCACTTTTGCTCTTTTTGTTTGTACGACTAATATTTAAAAAGCCTCATTATGTTATTAAATAAATTTCAAGTAACTATATTTCCAAGAATTAATTTTAAAACACTTCTGCGTGCCTTCAATTCACCCGGTTATTTTATATTTTGGTTTTTTCAACTGCGTAGATAACAACAACAACAACAACAACAACAATAATAATAATAATAATAATAATAATAATAATAATAATAATAATAATAATAATAATAATAATAATAATACTTCTTTCTTAGAAAATTAAATTGCACAAGTACGGTAAACACGAAGAGAAAAGCAGAGGAAATAAAAAAACGATAAATGTCGGGGTTTGAGGACACCTGAGTAATCATATCGAGGGACAATGATTCTCTGGCAATTGATGAATTACTAAGTATTCAGATGAGGTCACATGTTCCGTTTATGAAACACGCCACCCAGATCAACAAACTGTAAGCCCCTCCCCCTTTCTGTTTTGTGTTTATAAAGGTCTGTCAATTTATATTTATATTCAGTGTGAACTTGAAAATTAGAATATACTGCGAAAGTCACCTTTCTACCGTGGATCAAAGGATGTTCCCCAGCACGCGTTTCTTCGTGCTACCATTATATATATATATATATATATATATATATATATATATATATATATTATATATATATATATATATATATATAATAAGTCCTAGGGTTATAATTAATGATATACTGCCAATATGTTCGTTGTGACCTTTTTGGAATGTGGAGAACAGAGCCGAAGCAACGACCCGAGAAAAGCTGATAAATGATTTCTGTGGTGGCGTGATATAAAAACTGCATAGAAAGACTGGTCAACGTTCGTCCTGTAGTTATGTCATGCAATTTCTGCCACTCAATTTTTGTATGACGTTTCTAGCGAAAGGAGAGTCTATAGGTAGACAGAAGAAGAAGAAGAAGAAGAAGAAGAAGAAGAAGAAGAAGAGTAAAGATAAAGGCTGAATTGGCAACTTACGAAGAAGGAAATGAAAAGAATTTCCAGATAATGCCATCGAAGCAAAGAAACCAGTAACGAGTGTAAATCAGGATCCAGGTTTGAATGATTGACTAATGACAAATGGTAGTGCACTTTTGAATTTGGGGAAAATTGTATAAATAAAGTT
>NC_087204.1:4693808-4713808 GCF_015104395.2 Macrobrachium nipponense
GCCAGCAAAGAAGGTAAAATAACCCCGTAAGATTTTAATCTTGGAAACGAAACTTACACATTAGAATCCCAGCTGGGTCTGGAAACGGCATCGAAAGTTCCCTGGACGAATTTGTCATAGAAAGATCTTAACTTTTTCAAATCCGATATTACCAAAGAGACTGGATTTAAATCCATTCATTTGATTCGGTTTCTCTCTCCCAAGAATGGTTAATGGATTGTGTATAAAGGTATAAAGTCACTGAATAGTTTCCATCTCTTCGGTAACAGATGACCAGTGAAATATGAGCAGAGTCGAGTGACGAACTGGAGCAGAAAATTAAGTTGCTCTCATATTTTCTTGTTTATTAGAAAAATATCTTCAAACTTCAACGATAGAAGAGTATTATTATTTACCAAATATATCTCTTCTTTGATCAAGTCTGGAGCCAATTTTGATTAGTTTTGGAGTCTGGGTCAAGGAGCATGAATGGAGATTTAGGGTATTGTTATGTGTAATTCATCATATATATATATATATATATATATATATATATATATATATATATATATATATATATATATATATAATATAGTTTATTACGGTAGATCGTAGCAAACCATAAATGGGTGTAAGAGAGAGGGCGTATTGTTAACTTCAGTGTTTATACACATACACACACAGATATATATATATATATATATATATATATATATATATATATATATATATATATATATATATATATATATAGAGAGAGAGAGAGAGAGAGAGAGAGAGAGAGAGAGAAGAGAGAGAGAGAGAGAGAGAGAGAGACATGCATGTGTGTACCATCCTATAGATATAGAACCCATCTGAAGGGTTCGTCATATTATTCCTACTTGCTGGCTCAACTATTTCTGGTCACCTTACTCATTTCGTGAAGATTCCCACAAAGACCAGGGCTAGAATGCACGGTGCATCTTCTCCCTTAAATTACACAATGGCCTAGGTTACTAGGTACGACGTCCCTGCCATGAACAGGAGCTTTGCACAGCATCAAAAATACACAGCATCAAAAATTCAGGGCAACGGAGTCCCACAGGATTCAGAAGTTTCCTATTCAGTTCTCACTCTCATAAACTTCTTCTTTCTACTTCTGCTTCTGTTTTCCTACTGTGTTATCCAGTAATGTAATAGACCTCATTGTACACAATAAAGGAGCAGATCAGCTTATGGTCATTTAATAGGTTAGGTTGAGAAGTTCTGACGGGTTTTTACCTTTTTACTTAATTGATTCTGGGTATAATTTTCTTCTTTTCACACTTGCGTTACCTCTTGTCACTTTAATACGTAATAATACATTTGATCTTATTAAAGGCATTAAACGACTGGTGCTCTGATAGGTTTGTCCATCTGTCTTGTAAGTGTGAATCTCATCATCGATTCGCTATGCATAGCAAATAATACTACAACAGACTTATAGATTTAGTCATTTGCCGATAAGTGCTGTGGCAGGCAGGTCTTGGCACTTCGCGAGATGCGGGTGGGAGGGGGGGAGGGGGCCAGTGCATCATAAAAAACGAATAATCTAAAATCTTTTTGGAAATTAAGTATTTTTAGTTACATTCATTTCCGTGTAGTTTTTTTTCTTTCTTTCTTTTTGGGTGGGGGGGAGGTGGTTTTGGAGGGAGCGAAAAATTTTGTTAGAAGGCAGGAAAATAATATAGTGATGGGATAAGACAGCTGCGTGAAATAACATTAGTAACTAGGTTAGTAAATAAATATATATAGTTTACAATACATAATAACGTTGGCCTTAACTCCTGATAGCCACATGCAACTGGCACTGGGAGAATCTGGCTAAAAAAAAAAAAAAAAGTATGATTAAGACCCTTCAGAAATGTATGTTTTTCGGTCATAAATCACTTTTAGAGGCGCAATGTTACAGGGAAACTGCAGTTAGAAATTATATCGTCAGTAATTTATTCAATGTAATAGGAGGAAATAAATTCTCTCTCTCTCTCTCTCTCTCTCTCTCTCTCTCTCTCTCTCTCTCTCTCTCTCTTCCTCAGCCTTCATACTCACTATATTCTCATCTCAGCCAGTGCTATCGTTCATAAAATAAAGCGGGTACTATAGTATATTCACATCAACCGTGCATTTGATGTCTAGACCAGTCCCTTACGACGCTCCTGATTGGCTGTTGATAAGCCAATCACAGGGCTGGAAACTCTCAGTCTCTCGAGAGAGTTCACATAGCCAAGATCTTTGTTCCACCTCTCCTGAGGGATACTTTTGAAAGATACCCTCAGGAGAGGTGGAACATAGATCCTACCCATGTGAACTCTCAAGAGAGACTGAGATTTTCCAGCCCTGTGATTGGCTTATCAACAGCCAAATAGGAGCGTCGTAAGGGACTGGCCTGGTCATTGATGAGAATCTACTATAGTAGTTCGTGCGTGCTTGCGTGTTGTCAAGGAATAAACCACGCGAATGCGAAACATTTCCTGGGTATTTCGTAACAAACGCAACAGGGAGAAGCATATTTTCATCTGAAAAGCGGTATTCTATTTTTCATCTCCATTTCCTGAATATATTTCTTACCTCGACGTTCTGTTGCGTTAAATATTAAGCTATTCCAGAAAAATTCCTGGGCATGGCTGACAAACTGCTTTACACTTTTGAAAAACGAGGCCTCTCTCTCTCTCTTTCTCTCTCTCTCTCTCTCTCTCTCTCTCTACATGTATTTTATCATAGTATTCCTGGACCAAAGTATATTTCAGCCACCATTCATAACAATGGTTCTTTATAAAGAGACGACTTGGTAGTGATGGATTAAATACTATTAGAAGGAGAAACATTAATATTTTTTTTCAATTGCTTTCGAGCAGGGAATCATCTTAGTTCATTTTTTTTCTTTTATTTCTCCTTTTAATAGTATTTGTGCCTTCTCCTTGGCAAGTTGTCTCTTCATTCCACACCTCCCGCCATGCTATAAAAAGGAAATTTTACGAAAAATAACCAAAATATACTGTCTGTTTTTTGGAATGCTTGCTATTATATTTTTGGGACTTTGGTTAACTGACTGTGCGTGTTCTGTGTTTATTATTTACCTACATCTTATCTGCAAGCATTTGGGTAAAATTCAATATATATCTCGCTTTATAATTTTAACAAAACTTGTATTCGTAATGAAAATAACCGAATTTCAACCTTTGTGAACAGAATCAACGGTGATTTGGTTCAGTCATAATCATCGCATTTTGTTTAATTAGCATCAGAAATTTGATTTTATATCAGGCCACAATGGCTCCTTTGGAATTATAACGCGATTCTTTCGTGCCCCCCCCCCCCTCTCTCTCTCTCTCTCTCTCTCTCTCTCTCTCTCTCTCGTTTTTGCTATCTAAAAGCGGAACTGAAGCCCCTGCCTCTTGTCGTTAACAGGATTCGTTGTAAAATTTCATCTCTAGACCTTCGTAACGATCATTCTTCATTTGTTCGTCTTACGAGCCCTTAGATACATTAAGAGCTTTTTGCCACTTTTACTCATCCATTCACATCCATTCAACGACTGATAATTATGGAGGATTCTCTTGTGATATGATGTGAAGTGATGTGTCATGTCAGTCACCTCGCCACTCATCTCAGTTTAATTATTTCTGTCCACTTTTGCAAATCCATTGCTGGACATCTGTCGTAGTAGGTCGAAGGGTAACAAGTCCATCCACTGCTTCAGTTTGGTTGGCAATGTGGTTTTGCTATTGTGTTCACATTCCCTACCTCATGATTAGTGCATATATCATTAAGGTATGTCTTCCTGAGTTCCTGATTTGGAAGTCATCCTCTCTAGTTCATTATATATATTTTTGAAAACTCACGCACAATCACTAGTAGTATGTGAATATATACACATATATATGTGTGTGTGTACTTGTACACATGTACATACACAGCCATCCCATTGAATGCATAACTGCCTATGAAAACATATCGACACAATCCCTTTAACAAGTTTTTTCACAGTAACTGGAAAGGTTGCTGCTCGTTATGTGGCTATAATTGCTCTCTGCATTTCGTTGTGAAATCTACATTGCAGTGGCTATTTTATTTTTAGCTACTGCAAGTTTTCGTCGATGTTATTTTCCTTTCAGTTTCCATTCCCTCTCTCCTAAATGCTAAACTTTACGGTTTTGGTTGGAATTTAACTTTTTTTTTTTTTTTTTTTTTTTTTTTTTTTTTTTTTTTTTTTTTTTTTGCCCAACGCAAAGCATTCAGGTTTCTCTCTTTGGTAAGAAAAACAGTTTATAGCAAAGCTCTTTTTTCGTGATGTGTCTCTGAACCAATTAAAACGTTGGAAATATGGTCCCAGTTTGCATAAGGTTCGATTCGATTTCAAAAAGCTCTTTAATGAGGGGAATTCATTCATATTTTATCATTTTAATATTTAGCAAAAGTCGTAATTATTTCCCCACGGTTATTTTTCTGTCTCTATATCAAGATAGATATTACAAAAACAGTAAGAAATCTTTGATATTTCCATCTTCACCAAAAAAAGTCATATATGATTTCTTTTTGAGTCTTTTACGAAATCTTAAAAATAAAAACACAATTAAACAAGGAACGCAAATAGATCGAATTTTAAACGTAGAACTTAATGGTAGCTTATTCAGAAGTAAATTTAGTTTATGAAAGTGAGATTTGTTAAAGAATTTTAATTTTGAGATTCATAAGATCTCTTCAAAGAACCTTTGGGTTTAATTCCTCTGTTTTCTCTTCTAAGTACTGGGAATACTGAGAGCTTGTTTTGTTGTCTTTTTTATCTTTATTTATTTATATTTTTTGCAAATATATTTTTGTTTATATTTACAAAGACACTGAATGTGCATGTTAAACATTACAGAACAGTTATTTCTAGTATAATATAGCGTATTTATTTTAATTTTCGTAGGTGAAACAACGCTCTTTGACCATAGATTTTAGCACGCGCCCCAAGTAAGCTGGAGTTCTGATCAGGCTTTGTTCCCTTTAATCCAGCCGATCTTCACCATATAATTCAATATGCTTGGAAAACATGAAGCTCACCTAACTAGAATTTACCATTTAAATCACCTGTTACAGTTAAATTCCCATTGTACTGGCAAGACCACAAGAAATTCAAGAATGCAATTGAAGGCTAACTCGCGCGAGTAAACTACCTACCAATACAAATGAAAGGCAATCGTCCAGATTTGGTGCTCTCTCTCTCTCTCTCTCTCTCTCTCTCTCTCTCTCTCTGTTCTGCTCATCATTTCCTGCATGTATTTAGTAAATATTTAATTATGCAATTATCGTAAACTCCGGTAAATATTTTGGGAGGTCTGCAAAGCAGAAAACAGAAATTGTAGCATTGGCATGTGATGTAAAATGAGTGTGGAGATATTTAAGCAAAAATTCTTGTCTCGCTTGGTGGGACCGGGGGGTTAAGGCTTGAAAAGGTATCACATTATTAGGATCTTTATCTTCGCTAATACCGATAACCGTCAGTACTGCAATTCTCGTTATATGTACATGAAGTTGTCCCATTGCTAGAAAAAGTGTCTTGTCACGAGACAATGAATATTCACTTGCATCTTCCCAATTTTATATTCTTTATATACGATGTAGAATCTTTAATCCATACGCGTATTTAGGTCTTCGAAAAGATGGGGAAGGGGGGAGAGGGGAATGGGGATTCCCTGCTCATCAACTAACTATTCAAAACGCATCCCATTTTGGGGAGCAATTCTCCCCCACTCACCATTTTTGATGAATTGCCGCTGACGCTGCTGGCTACAATTCATTCACATTTACTTTATTCCATTATTATGGTCGGGGTATAGTATAACGTTGTCCTAATGGATTTAGTTGTAATGTCCGCCCGGTAACTGGTAAAACTGCGTCACATAGATTTCAGTGAGTGGGATTCTATATTTTGTTTGCTTTTTTTTTCTTGCTCTTTTTACACTTACTTATTACACTTATGTTCATATATATATATATATATATATATATATATATATATATATATATATATATATATATATATATATATGAATAACTAAGAATAACTTGATCACGAAGTATATAAAACGTGATGCTATGTGTAAATAAAGGTTTTGCCACGAAGGAAAAAAATGAAAAAGCGAGATAGTTATTGTGTTAGAAATTCATATTCAGAAAGGTTCCTGTCAGTTGATGGTGAAATATCTTGAATTTACTTCAGACACGAAGAATATCCAAATATATTGTGATATCAGATATGAATCTAGTACTGGATTTCGATATTACATTAACAATCTTCCTGTCCAGGCAACTGAAGTGAATATTCCACGAATCTGAAATAAAATCTTACCGAGATATAAATATGTGTTCAAAATCATGTTCACGCATTTTTTTCGGAGCAATGAATTGAAAGCAATATGACGAGAAAAGAAAAGAAAACGAAACAACATGAGAGAGAGAGAGAGAGAGATGAGAGAGAGAGAGAGAGAGAGAGAGAGATACGGATTTGAAAATAAACAGAGATCTGCGAGAAATATCTACCGTTATAATGTTATCCTCACACAGCATTTACTGAGTTCAGTTTTGTTTATATATATTTTTAAAGGACAGGAAAAATGTCAAAGCGTGTTCATTAATGTAGAAAACAAAACTATTCCCCCAGACTAAAGAATCTCGAGAAATTAAATTTCTAGTTATTTGTGTCAGATCCGCAGAGAGAGAGAATTTCTAATGTAAGCTGCTTAAATATTCTATTCATCAGGGCTCTTTTGGGTATATATACATATATATATATATAATATATATATAAATATCTATATATAGATATTAGTATTATATATATATATATATATATATATACATATATATTATCTATATATATATATCTATTATATATATATATATACATATATATATATATATATATATATATATATATATATATATATATATATATATATATATATATACATATATATATATATATTTATATATATATATCTATATATATATATATATATATATATATATATAAACATATTATATATATATATATATATATATATAATATATATATATATATATATATTATATATATATAATATATTTATAAAGCATCAGGCAAAAAACAGGAAACCCAAAAAAGGAATCATGTTAGTCTATGGTCAGGATATTCTCTCTCTCTCTCTCTCTCTCCTTCGATCCTTTGAAAGTTCATCAAAATGTAGAACATCTATCCACCTCCACTCCGAAACCTCATCGATAAAACAATACTGGCTCTCAGAATCGAGGAAGGAAGTCCCACAAGGTAGGTTTCTGGATCCTTCAAGGTTAATTAACTAAGGTCTCTATTGAGAATATGGCAACACCATATAAGAGCTGAAAGGTGCCAAAGTGATTCTTTTGTGTCAATTAGACGAAAACAGCTTCTCGAAATTAGTGTAATTGAGCATAATAGTTATTTCATCCGAAGTATTATTTTTACCGTTTGAAATATACTTTTCAGTTCATGGCCTTATCTAGAAATTATAAATGATTCGATTTCAAGTATATATATTCACGATGTATGTACATCTAAACATATTTTTTTCCACCTCTCCGTTTGAAATACTACGTTCCATTTCATGGCCTTATCTAGAAATTATAAATGATTCGATTTCAAGTTATATCATATTCACGATGTATGTACATCTAAAACATATTTTCCACTCTCCTGGTAATCGTGATAGTTCCTTGTATTACCTGATTATTTACATTTAGGTTAAGCACATATCATTGGCATGACATCTTTCTGAAGAGAGAATACATTAGTGAGATGTGAGTGCTATATACTCGTTCTGAGTCAAGGTACCGAGGTTCACTGTCAACAAATTATCCAAGGGTACCAATTTGAAACTAATTCTGTAAAATCGAAAACAGTTGAATGGGTGTTATTATAGTTGTGCTAAATTTTCAAAATGCTTTAAGTATGTTATATTTATAAATATATTTTGAACATTTTCAATACAATTTATAATAAAGTTTTGTCGTTATCAATGTTGATAATATTGTTTCAGAACTCGTCCGAGCATTGTTGCCAGGTGCGAGGAAATCTCCCTGTTTTATAGGGAATTCAGAGTGGTACAGGGAAACAGTGAAGAAAATGGGAAATGCATCAAAATATAGGGATATTTGGTAAAACTAACAGGGAAATATAACGAAATATGGCAAAACTAACGTAATTTTAAAACGCTATATATTTTTGCTCAGGGCGGTAGCAGCGAGAGAGGGAGAGGAGAGAGAGAGAGAGAGAGAGAGACGAGAGAGAGAGAGAGAGAAAAATTTAGGAGTGCAGTCGTGATTCAATCGTCTCTTTCGTGAACCCATCGTCCGCTTCGGCTCGAGTTAGACTTATTAATTACATTGTCTCCATCAGCAAAGATTCTTAGTCACAGAAGGTTGCAGTGCGTAAATCAAAATAGTTCTCGGTAAGGAAGTGTTGGAATGGATTTGTCTCTCCTGGGATATTATTGATATTAAACCCAAATATATGCTAGATTTAAAAGTCTGTTAACCAAAATAACGTGTAATTCCTAAGTCATGTAAAATAACTATCATATATTTTTGGTCTTCACCGCAAGAGCACTAACTGAAGATAAAATTGTCAGGGCTTACCAAAAAATAAATTCCCGTTTTGTTCAAGAGGAATAATAAATTGGTTAGAAACGGTAATCTTTCACCAGCAGTCACATTCAGGAGAGAGAGAGAGAGAGAGAGAGAGAGAGAGAGAGAGAGAGAGAGAGAGAGAGAGATCAAATTAGGATCCACTCCCGTAATATTACTGTGATATCGTGTAAACAACATAATATACTCTTATTTACTCCATATTTCACGTAAGCTGGTTTAGTTTGGTAAGCCACTCGTAATATAACTCAGGACACACTGCACAATTACTAGAGAAAATTATAACCGCGTCAACACAGAGTTCAACCAAAACAGTGGTTATGTGTGCAACGAGACCCAGCGATCGGCGTGGAAATATATTCAGCTGGCAATGATGGTTAATTGTCTCCGCTACGGGATAGAAATTTAAAGAAATATATTCTCCCACGTTGTGAGGGAACAGTCAGGGTATGCAGAATTCTAAGCTATAGCAGATTCACATCAACCGTGCATTTGATGTCTAGGCCAGTCCCTTACGACGCTCCTGTTTGGCTGTTGATAAGCCAATCGCAGGGCTAGAAACTCTCAGTCTCTCTCGAGGAATACTCGTGCATTTCATGTCCATCAGGATAGGTGTAACATACATCCTGCCTATGAGAACTCTCGAGAGAGACTGAGGAGAGTTTCCAGCCCTGTGATTGGCTCATCAACAGCCAATCAGGAGCGTCGTAAGAGACTGGCCTAGACATCAAATGCACGGTTGATGTGAATCTGCTATAGTCTTTGGAACAAATTCCATTTCTATTCATATGAACGAAGACAAAGATTTAGTCCTTATTGACCTACAGTCTTATGAATCAAGATACAAATATTAGCACATAACCATTTAATCAGGTAACAATCAATTCAAGTCTTGACATTAAGTCCAAACTAATAAAAATGATCTGATTCACGAATTGGGATCCAGTTAAAAAAAATCACTAACTCGGGTTTAAAATCATATGTAGGATACATCTATCGAATGAAATGCAATGCATATTTATTTTTTATTAAGGATTCCATTTACCTTGAAGTCGAGGCTTGTATGGATGACTCATACGTCACTAATTCTGGCGTTCATTTGATTTCGTCAAACCTGAATTTCATTTATCATTTTAACACGGTCTCTGCAAGACGCCGAATTGACAGAAATTCACACAGGGCCAACGTCAGGAATCATACCTTTAGATTAACAGAGTTCAGTGAAATTTAGTTTCATTTTTCGAAATGGTCACATATGGATAGTCTAGGAGGGTCGCATTTTCTATCCTCTCTGACCATCCTATGTTAAGAGCAAAGTTTCAAGGTTAGAAAAAAATAATGATTCCCATTTCCCGGTCATGAGATCATGGAAAAATTATCCGCAACAGGGAACAGTACATTCCGTGGAGAGGCATTAGCCCTTCTCTAAACATTCGCAGGAAAAAAACTCAGCCCCTCTGTCCAAAATAAATGGACCACGGGAAACACCGTAAGTTGTATACCGTAGCGCGAGATTAGTTTCAGCCGCTGTGTAATTGGGTCATGCATCTCTCTCGGATATATTCCTGTACTAACAGTCCATTTTTAGTTTAATTTTTACCCATAATCTTAGTCCCTTAAGTATAAAGACCTCTCTATTCACTGTTCGAAATTGGGTTCATTGTCAGCAGTCTAAAACTGAAGACATTAAGGCATCAGTAATGCGTAATTGACGGAAATGTTCCTACGGATTAAATTGTTAAAATTTTATTTTATTTATTTATTTATTTATTACTTTTTAATAAAAGATGCGACGGAAAAAACAATAAAAACCAAATATGATGGGGAGTAACTTTGCAACTAAATACATACGCAACACATTTTTAGTTCTTAATTCCTCGTTTCATCTCTCTCTCATAGGATATTTTCACAGGGACTGATGGAGGGATTTTTCAAATGTGAAGCATTACGGAATAAAAAATAGACAAAATAAGGTATTGATTAGCAGGATGGCTGATGTTTACTTATCAGATAATATGTACCAATTACGTGGCCTTAGCTAATTGAAGTGTAACATACCTTTCCATACGATTTTTACGGATGTCTTTCGTCTACTTATTCATGCATTGTAGGTGGAAAATGCACACATGTACATATATATATATATATATATATATATATATATATATATATATATATATATATGTATATATATATATATATAATATATATATATAATATATATATATATATATATATATGCATATAATATATATATATATAATATATACTATATATATATGTGTATATTAATATTATATATATATATATATATATAGATATATTATATATCTTATATATGATATATAATATTAGTATATATATATATATATATAATATATAATATATATATATATAATTACTATATCTATATATATATCTGGTGCGCTCTGCTCTTAATCCTGCGAGGATCCATCGATCTCCTCTATAATATAACATAATTTACCATTCGTAACATAATACGTACACAGAATATTAAGTTACCAGGATCTTTATGTCTCTTCAATTAAGTATTCACACATACGGGGAGAGAGAGAGAGAGAGAGAGAGAGAGAGAGAGAGAGAGAGAGAGAGAAAAGGAATATTTTGAAATATGGTCAACAATACACATGAAATTGTTTTCGTTATCGAAGACCGTTACAGAAAACTACTGCACAGATTAGTATTCAGCGACTATTGTCATCAACGGTTAGAAAACTTTATTTCACCGCCACTTATTCTGGCAGAGTTAAAATAGAAAAAAATAAACACACACACACAAAGAACCTACGAGGATAGATAAATCAAGCCACGTTATCAACACTCACATTCATTCAGCGACGAGTAATTAGAAGCGCTAAAATTAAAACCGCTAAATTTAAAAGCGTTGAAATTGAAAACGACAGCGCACGCGGGAAGAGCTTGGTGTCAGTCACCTCGGTCTATTTTCGACCACAAAGGACTTTAAAATGAGCGTGGCGGTGATATCTGGCTTTTAATGGGACACGTCAAATGTATCTTAATCAAGCAGGCTGGATTATGCCAGCCCGTTAATTAATGTCATGATTACAACTGCCCTTCTTATTACAGATATATTATTTTTGTAGGGTCGGGGTCATGTTCTGGTATAATACATTCCACGTGATAAACAATAACACGCTAAAGTTTCTTCTGCACAATTAAGTTTTCTGTACAACGTATAATGCCGTATAAAACCACCAACTAGCCTCAGTAGTTCTGTTTTTATTTAAGGGTAAAGTTAGCCATGAATCGATCATCTGGCAGCGCTTTCCTGAGGCATGGGACGAAACCTTACCTTACCGGATCTGGTGAGCAACTTGGTGGATAGCAAACTTGTGATTGTGAAGACCATTATACGTTGTACAGAAAACTCGATTCGGCGTAATTCTTACTTGTTATTAATAAGAGGTAATGTGACGGCTTCTTCAAAACTATTTATGGCTAAATATATATGATGTATTGGGGTGAAACCTGAGATATACTGACCAAAGCTAACGCTTCTCAGAATAGATATTGCTCACACGAATGTATTTACGAGACAGTAGCGCGTGGATCTTCAATATTTTCCACGGTGTCAACAAGCACCACGCACCGGAACGAATTTACCCCGTGGGAATTCCACTTGTGGTGGCATGGCTTTAAATATTCAACGCACTAAGTTATGGTGACCGTTGTGGTTGCACATTAATGCAGCTTGTGAGAGAGAGATAGAGAGAGAGAGCGCGCACGGTATCCATTCAAGTACATCCCCGTTCAAGGCACAAGATTTTCTCGGTTACGTACGGGCTGAAAACGAAAAAAATAAAACTGACCACTCCAACATGACATCTACAAATGTTGCATCGCTAAGTGGCAACTCAGTCGAACAGGGGATGACGCAATATGGCTAGCAGGAGAGAGAGAGAGAGAGATAGCGGTCGTTTGGACTTAGTCATTGATTAAGGATGTGGATAAATCTATACAAACGTTATGGTCTATTGCTGGGACGAGTTCGATAAGTTTTCATATGGGGCTGATTTAAGCTGATATAATGCTTATGTATAAGCGGACACGTTTTCCTATCCTGCATTCTAAGAAATTCTTGTTATGTAGGAACTATTAGCATAAGTTATATAAGGTTATAAGACAGTATTTCGTATACAGAATCTGTGTACATTGAATAGCACTGCTATGATTCAAGTCTTCGTAACAGAGACAATAACGTTTGGGATTCGTTGAATCTCTTCATAGAAACACTCAAGGGAACTTATCTCCTATGATATTTCCAGACGCTCCATAAGACCAAGCTCCTTTAATACGTCTGTAAGAAGTGAAATAAAATACTTAGAACGGTGTTCTTCAACGCAGCTGATTTAAGGTCAGAGTTCAAATGTCTGGTCGTCCAGACAAGCGATGCCTAATATATTTCTTTCCTTTTGAGGGAGTGTATTGAATTATTGAATTACTTCCTATTCATAAATGCGGTTTGGCCTGAATCTGGGCAGGGTTTATTCACATCTGTGTTAATGCAATTATTAATGAGTTCTCTAAAGCATTGCAATATTTCCTATTGACGGAATTTACAATGAAAAAAAAGTCACTTTTATTTATGTATATGGTAATATTCTGCAACATTGATCATATTCGTGGTTACAGAATTAAAGATGTAATTCATTATGACTTGTCACACATACTTCACATACGAAAACAATTTATAGTTAAAGGTTTTATTTGCATGTTTTCTTGCAGAATGTAGTATTGTGAAACCTACTATGAGACTAATCACAGTTCCCACACTTTCTCTAAAACACCTGAGTGTCTACACCTTCAATATGCAAATGGAAGTAAGGTGAAATTCAAAAGACAATGACCTTTAGGAGACGCAGTTGAGGTTAAGAGGTCAAATGTCTGAACAGCGGGAGAATGTAAACCTTTATTTATTATTCGGAAAGTATTGAAATTATTCCCTGCCACTTTTAATGCTCACACTTCCTCTCGGAATTTTAAGCGTAGATTTCTTACAAGCGATTGTTTCCAGTCTTGTATGATATCAATTTAAATAGATATTCTGTCTAAATGCAAATATTAATATATTCAATATCAGCTGAAAGATTCAATGAAATCATCAGAACACAATACTCACTTGAAATTTCTTGCGTGTAGACTTTGTAATATACACGAACAAACATCAATAGTCGTGTGGACGGACAAACATATATTTCCCATTTCATACACACACACACACACACACACACACACAATATGTTGTGGAAATATTTCCAAAATAAATTCTCAGACAGCTGCTATGCGAATTGACAAATACTTACAGTAGTTCTTACACTGCCATCGTAAATGAAATGATTTGATATGCCAATGGCTATCGAATATTCATAAACGTATTTCAATTCGTTACATTTGCTGTATGCTATGCGTATCCCTGTACGTTTGAAATTGTGTCATTTGTGTGGCATTATTTAAAATTACTTATTTTTCAGAGTCCCTCTAATGAATAAAATTTTATTAATAAAGCTTCAAAATATTCCATACAATTAATGCCAAGCATAAACTGGCTACAAATACAGTCATGTAAGTTAAAAATAAATAAATAAATAAATAAACTTTCACAACTATGAGTAAAATATAAAATTTAATTTTGCAAAAATAAAATCATCTCTCGTCTCCTTCGATTAAAGTTGCATTACGAAATTTAGCTGAAAGAGAGAGAGAGAGAGAGACGTTGTGAGTCCATGTAACTTGGAAACTAAGATAATTCTTGTTACCGAACCCGTTGGCCTAATTCAAGAGGCGATATTTTGGCAGAGCAGCAACAGGGTTGTTTTTCGGGGAAGGAGAAGCAGATAATGATGGAAGCCGTAACGATTTTCATAGCGACGATGATATAAGCATCAGGGCATAATTAGCGCAAACATGATGATGAGAATAAGGGAAGAAAAAGCGAGAAAGAAATGATGCATGAAGAAAAAGAAGGAGAGAGAGAGAGAGAGAGAGAGAGAGAGAGAGAGAGAGAGAGAGAGAGAGAGAGAGAGACTCTCAAGATGAAAATCAGTTTGGAAATGGCTACGGGCGAAGTTGACACTAAGCAGAGAGAGAGAAAATGCAAAATAATGAATAAAAGTTAAAGTTGAAAGTTGTCGATGCTATTTGTAAGAAGTGAAATGAAAGTGCAGAAATTACTGTAAGGAAATAACTGGCAGGGTAAGACTTAAATAGAGAAAGATTTTTAGTTATTATTACGGTATGACTTGAATCGAACGTATCCAAATCAGTTTCTAAAACCGGACCTTGACTTCGTTTGAACAACGTATACTGTTAAGTAATTTGCATACTATTGTATACTTTATAAAGCGCACTTCTCTCGAATAGAGATAGCATACTGACAAATCTCCATCGTCGGCAGATGCTAATACAGTATATATATTCGCATCTGACCACTGAGCGCTCAGTGGTGAGCAATTGCGGTATCCATTTATCAAATCTGTGGGTCTGACGTTGGCCCACTTCGCTGGGTATTGTGAGATTGCTAACTACACTTTGGTGTAATTAGTTGTATAACTACATACTGTATTTATACGTAACAATGTATTTATTATAATTGTACCTTTTACTCAAACTGTTGAGTACTGTAATTATTACTGTTTACCTTTTACTGAAATCTACAATGTATATTTAGTTTCTGTTAAGCTGCCATACAGTTAAGTTTACATAATATATGAAACAACGAATTCTGTGTTCGTTCTTGCCCTGCCATGAAACAGAAATCCAACATGGCGCAGTGATTGGTTTTGTTTATGCTGTCTACTGTCGTTCAAGAAGTACAGTGTTCAATCTTTAGTACCCGTACACGATGGAGAAGCAAATCGAACAACTGGCAGCACTTGTGACAAGGCAAGCAGTGATGGCTCATCATGCCCAAGAAGCAGGTACGAAAAGGGAAGAACGTTTAACCGCAATTCTAGAGGGTTTTGCTGGTACCTCGGGACATCATAGGAATCAGTCTCAGGCAAGGGCAGTTCCTGCACCACACTTGTCGTCTTCTGTATCTCTTAAAGAGTTTGGTTCATGGCGCCACAAGTATGAGGGACATGCAGTGTTGACAAGAATGTCATCTCTCTCTCTTGCTGAGCAGCGGTCAGCATTGATTTCCGTGCTAGACAATGATTGGACCCGCACTCTGAGATATGGTCTCTCACTGGATGATGGAGCAGACTTGAAGACTATATTGGATGCCATGGAGTTTCACTTGCGCAACCAAAGGAATGTCATCGTGGACCGACGCGACTTTCATACAAGAGTCAGGGAGTTGCACGAGACCTTCGATGATTTTTTGTGCGGCATTAAAGAGATTGCTTCTTTCTGTGATTTTTGTGAAACCTGCATGGACAGCAGACTACGAGACAGGATCGTCGTTGGAACCAGAGATGAAGAGGCTTTGAAACGTATGTTAGAAGAAAAGAAGCTCACTTTGCAGATGGCTATTGATATTTGCAGAGCATCGGAAAATGCAAATGCCAGTCGTGCTGTTATTCGGGGCAGTGAAAAGTATAATGTTTCAAGAGTGTCCCAATACAAGCCAGGTCAGAAGGCAGCCCATTTAAAGCAGCAGTGCTTTAGGTGCGGAGGTGAGCGGCATTGTGATAAGATGACATGCAAAGCTCTAAACAGGGACTGCAAACAATGTGGTAAGAAAGGTCACTTCGCAGTGGTGTGCAGGTCAAAGGGACAGCCACTGTCTCCTCAGAAGAAGAAAACTAATAATAAAAGCACGTTCAAGCTTTCAAAGCAAAATCTGTATCGTATCATTGGAGATGTTTACAGCAACTGTGCGTCATCACGTCCAACCCCTCAGATTTGCATCAGTACCACTCGCCCCAAAGGATCAAGTTCAGTTATGTGGACACCTGACTCTGGAGCAGAGACAACTGTGATAGGACTTGAGAACGCTAAATCTCTTGGAATTCATGAGAGTTCACTGGAGCCGATCATTATGGGTGGTCTTATTGCAGCAGATCGTCAACCTCTCACTAACATGGGTACTTTTGAGGCTTTTTTAACTTTGGGGAATCGTAATACGACAACAGTTGTGTCAGTCGTCAAGGAAGTGAAAGGTGCACTTCTGAGCTAGTTTGATTGTGTAGCACTGGGAATATTACCAGAAAACTTTCCAGCGCAAATACAGCATGTTACATGTTCAGTGTCGCAACCACATATAGCATCGAGAACCAGGAAGGTTTTGGAGCCACAAGTGATTTCTAACACACAGGATGTTGTGCAGTCTGCAAGTACCAGCAGTTTGGTGTTTGTACCAGTGGCATTGCCAAGATGGCCACACAGCAGAGACCCTACAGAAGCAGAGCGTGCAGAACATGCAGCTTCCCTCATTTCTGCTTATCCTCATGTATTTGATGCTTCAGCTACTCTAAGGGAAATGCAGGGAGGTCCTATGAGGATTCAGCTGTCAGCAGATGCACATCCTTTTGCAGTGACCGCACCACGCACCATTCCGTATTGTTGGAGATCGGATATTAAAGCTCAGCTAGATGACTTGCTTGCTAAGGATATCATTGGTGAGGTTGATTACCCCACCGAATGGTGTCATCCGATGGTCCCTATAGCAAAGAAGATGGGTGGTGTACGGTTGTGTGTAGACCTTACAAGACTTAAACGCTATGTGCGCAGACCTACATATCCAGTTCGATCCCCTCATGATGCTATATCGTCAATGGATTCTGGAGCCAGGTGGTTCACTACTTTGGATGCGAAGATGGGATACTTCCAAATCAAAATTGCTGAAGAAGATCAGGATCTTACTTGTTTCATCACACCTTGGGGACGTTACAAATTCAAACGAGCTGTAATGGGGCTTATATCATCTGGAGATGAGTATATTCGTCGAGGAGATCAAGCTTTGGGAGATATTCCACGTACTGTCAAAATTGTTGATGATATTTTGGTGTATGATTCTAGTTACCGTGACCACTTAGCCCATGTGATCACACTTGTGCAAAAATGTGATAAATTTGGAATGACCTCAAATCCTGACAAAATTATATTTGCTCAACCTACTGTTGAATTTTGTGGTTACAGTATAAATCATGAAGGTTATAGTGTAGATTCTCGGAAGGTGAGAGCTATAGCTGAATTTCCAAAGCCACAAAATATCACTGATCTCAGGTCATTCATGGGTTTAACCAATCAGCTTAGGAGCTTTTCTTCTGCGATTGCAGCTGCTGCACAGCCACTCAGGGACCTGCTTAAACCTCGGAATGAGTGGTGCTGGACCCCTCAGCATGACGTGGCTTTCGAGAAAACTAAAGAAGCACTCATAGCTCCTCCAGTTTTAGCTCATTTTGATGCATCTTTACCTACTATGCTTCAAACTGACGCATCCAAGTTGCATGGTATGGGGTTTGTTTTGCTGCAACAACATGGAGAGGCTTGGAAGCTCATCCAGTGTGGATCCAGGTTTTTAACGGATGTGGAAACTAGGTATGCCGTAATTGAGGTTTAGATGGCTGCTGTACTTTGGGCAGTGAGGAAATGCAGTGTTTACTTGGCTGGTTTGCCTTATTTTGACCTTGTAGTAGACCATCGACCAATTGTTCCTATTCTCAATTCAAAACTTCTTGGAGAAATAGAAAATCCTCGATTGCAGCGTATGATAATGAAACTCTGCAGATTTACTTTTGCTGCAAGGTGGCAAAGTGGGAAATGTCACAGCATGCCGGATGCACTCTCTCGTTCACCAGTTCAGAGCCTTGTTGAGGACAATGATGTGCTGGATGATGCAGATCCATTGCATGCTGCTGTTGTATCGTCTTTACTAGCTACTTGTGAGGAGGGCATAAGGTTAGCTCCTCTACGGGACCAGACGCTGGATAAGATCGTGATGCCTCTGCACATGATAGTGAATATCTGTCATTAAGAGATGTAATAATGAAAGGATTTCAAATCATAAGCATAGCTTACCAGAAGAGTTGCGAGCATACTGGGGAATTCGGGACATGCTGCGTGGATGGATGGTTTGATAGTTTACGCACCCAGACTTCTCATACCTCGCAGCCTGCGTAGCGAAACTTTGCAGTGTCTACATGATGCTCACCAAGGAGTGGACCGCACCAAGCGTCGAGCACGCCAGACTGTATACTGGCCAGGGATTGACAGGGACGTTGAGAATACAGTGAAGTCTTGTTCTCGTTGCCGAGAGCTGTTACCAAGTCAGCAGAATGGAGCCTTTGATGGCAGGAAGACTTCGGCCAAGTCGATTATTTGAGTCAGCGTCTGCTGATTATTTTCATATCTCTGGCAAGACATTTCTTGTGTACGTTGATCGCCTGTCAGGTTGGCTGTATGTATCTTCGTGCAATGGATCAACTTCTGCAGCTCAACTAGTTAGTTTGTTGAGGCCAATATTTTCAGACACAGGTGTGCCTGTAGTAATGAAAACGGATGGAGGACCGCAGTTCGCTTCATCAACATTGCGGTGTTTCCTTGCTCGATGGGGGGTGGAACACCGCGTGACATCGCCCTATAATCCAAAAGCAAATGGTCATGCCGAAGCTACCGTGAAGATCATCAAGAAGTTGATTTTGACGACCACAGGAAATGGCAAGCTGGATGAGGATGAGTTCGCACGAGGGCTTCTTGAGCTCAGGAATACTCCACGGGCGGACAGTAGATCTCCAGCGCAAATCTCGTTTGGACATCCTTTGCGTTCCAGGATTCCGGCTCATCATCGTTCATTTGCAAAGGAATGGCAACGTACAGCTGACGAATGTGACATAAAGGCTAAGTACCTTCGGCAACAGGCAAAGGAACGGTATGATGCCACTGCTAGACCACTCTCTAAGCTGAAACCTTGGTATGTACGTGGATCTGCAGGACCTAAGGCAAAACGATGGGATAAACCAGGAGTTGTGGTCGGAATTGGCACGAGGAGGGATTACCTCGTGAAGACTGGGAGTGGGCGCATCTATTGGAGAAATCGGAGGTTCCTACGACCTCATCACCCTTTTTTGCCAGGAGACATTATTTCTCCGCCTATCTCGGTGTTGGGTGGCGAAACTTCAGGATATGGAGATCGTAGATCACCTGCAACATCACCTAAGCCTGATACTCAGTTATCAGTTGCCTTACCAGTACGACGTAGTGGACGTCAGACACGGGCACCAGAGCGTTTAGAAATAAGATGGGACTCGAAATCATATAATAAATAAGGACCTTAAGATGCCATGTATCCTTGTATTGCACCTGCCATCTGGGGGGAGGTGTGAGATTGCTAAACTACACTTTGGCTTGATTGTGATTAGTTGTATAACTAC